>NW_026251760.1:0-277955 GCF_025024155.1 Gamsiella multidivaricata
ACAGTAGCCGAGTATCTGAACGATCCCAAGGTTGCATCCAAGAATGCTGCTGTCCGTAACAACGAGGAAAAGACATTTGAAGTGGCCATCAAAGTTTTCGTATATCTCAAGCAGACTCCTGTCACCAGCAGTCCCCCTCTGTTGGAAGCCCAGCCTACGGCGATTCTTCACAGACGGTTTTTTGGATCTTTGTGCCCTGTATAGGCAACAAAAGGAAAACGGCCCTTCACAAACGAGGTAAATTGTTTTGGTCTTTTTTTTGAGCAATGGCTTTGCATTCACTCCATTCATCTCATCTCTGCCTTATTTTTTTGATGTTTATAGTCCTCCCGAGGTGCCCATTATACGACTGCACCGCTCTCATGCGGCGATCAGGTTCAAGACTGTGGAGTCGCCTGCTGTGCTGAAACGTGTCTCTGGTCACTTGGGATCATTGCCATCACAAGAGCTTTAGTCAGATGTGCAGGACCAGTCAACTGTCTCCTCAACGTCGTCTCAGCAACTAGAGAGACGCCCACCATTAGCGAGGGCAAATATCCCAAAAAATCGTCAAAGGTACTCCTTCAAGATGAGGACAGGATCAACCCAGCGCTCACCGCCAGACAAGATGAAGGTTTATAAGTTTAAACCATACAAGGAATGGACCGACTCTCCTGAAGACTCAACCCTGGACAGTAATGCCAAACCCAAGTTCAAGCCCAAGCCCAAATTCAAGATCAAGACCCTCGCTACCTCGACTGCAAATACCAGGAAGCTGGCAGTCATGCGCCACTTGGCTTACCATCATCCCACCTCGTCCCTTAAAGTTGGTACTCTGGCCGCGAACGTCAAGCGAGCAGTACCAAACAATGGTGTTCTCCAACAAGAGGTCATACATTGCATCCGAGATCTGGTGCAAGAAGCAGCCCGAGTAAAGCGGAAAGGCCAGCAAGTGATCAGGAAGTTTGTCGACTACATCAACAAGCATAGACTAGGACCCATTGATCGTCAATTTATGGATCTATTCTGTCCTCGAGTATCCATGAATGATGTCAAGGATGAGAAGAATGAAGAGACGGAGGAGGAGGAGGATGGGGGCAGCGAGGACGATTTGGACGACAAGCCAAAGGGTGACAGAAGCTCTGCTCAGTCCTCTTTCCTGTTGATTTTCCTGACATCCATATATCCTGGAAACCGCCCAAGGAATGCTGGTACTGGCTCGACAGTCAATGAATTTATTGATCGACCCATTCATCTCCAGCTGTACACACCACCACCACTGGCATCTGATGGCTGCAAGCACAAAGCAGTCTTTACACCATCGGAACTGGTAGCATCCGTCTCCACCCAACTCAGGGTCGAACTCAAGAAGATGTACAAGAACGGTTCCTGCGATCTGTACAAAAAGGTAAGTGTTGCAAACTGCTAGTCAGTTCAATATGCATCAAGCCAACAGCAAACAAAGGTAATTATTCTTACTTATTATTTTCTATCTCTTGGATTGTAGCTCATGGCAAGAAAGGAAAAGGGTCTCTTGGGTTCCGACGTTGATGTGGAGATTCAGGGGGAAGTATCTGCTGTTGAGAACTTCCTTGCCCTTAACAGAATCAGTCCAAACCCTCGAAGGATCATTCCCATAACAAGTTTAAGGCAACCGTTTGTGAGTTTTACGGAGCGTAGCCTTGTTGGGTTCTTTTTCAGTCGTGGAGGGGTTCTGAGAGCTCAGGTTCAGGAACTGGTCGGTACCATCTGCACTTCTATTGCAGATGCCCAGGAGCATATAGGCAATATGGAACCTGGGATTCTCATTAAAAAATTCCTGGCTGATATCGGTCTCAAGGGCCTGACCAGTCGCCAGCGGCGAAAAGCAGGGCATCGTGGGGCAATCGAGTTGCTAAACCTTGAGGAACTCGAGACCGATCTTCATATGTTGGACAGCAAGGACTTCCGACCGGAAACTTATCTCACCAAGAAGTATGTCCCAAGGGGGACAGTGCGGACCGATGGCTTCCATCTACAGCTATTATGTTTTAAGCGCAGAGAGCTTCTGTCAGTCAAGTGGAAACGGCTTCCTCAAGATCGATTGCCACGACGATTGACTACGACACTCCATGGAACCGGCGACCACCTGACTGAAATTCGAAACGTCCTTGGAAGCAAGGAGGACATAGCACAACTTTGGCCAGATGTCGATTCCCGTGACATCAAGACACTCACCCTCGATGCCGGTCAGGCTTTTGTAGTAGGCGCCTACGCACATCTACCACAATCAAGCAAAGGCAAGGATCCAGTGCTTGGTGCTGTATCAACCTTTGAGGCCCCGTCCACCATTGCGTCTCCTACAACACCAATGGCACCACCGCCAGTGCAGGACTCGACACAATCATCACCTTCAGCGGCACACCACAACAAGACGCCTCATCATAATCTTGCCGTAAACCAAAAGGCGGTAATACAGCCCACATTTCGATACCGGCGATGGCTTCAGGAAGCGAGTAAGGTGGTTCCTGAGGGCCAACCACAGTCTATTGAGCAAATCGAGTCCCAACTTCCTCCTCTTCGAGGTCCAGAGGCTAGTGTAACCAACTATGTCGCAAGACTGGAACAAGTTGAGGACCAACTGATGGAGTTTTACAATGGGAACAACAATCGATTCAAGAAAAACACGTGGGACATGGAGCGTGCCAAACACATCGAATACCAGGCCATTGCCAACAGTTTACTCAAGATCGTTGGTGGGAGCATTGGTGAACGTTGCAAGAGTCCAGTATTGATTGGTGTGAGCCTGGGTGATTTCAGAAGCTCGAAGCGGCTACCATCTCTGCATGGGACGTTTTTGTCTTACTTCATCCCTCTGGTAGGCAACGTATTTATTTTTATCATCTATAACACCTTCAAAAAACCGACCGCAAATGAGTACATAGGCGCGCTCCCTCGGATACGTTGTTGTTGGTATTGAAGAGTACTATACTTCAAAAAAATGCCCGAACTGTGAGGAGTTTGTGGCCCAGGTGACCAATACGCCAGCTCTTCTGCCCCCACTGTGGCAAGTATTATCACAGAGATGTTATGGCGGCGCAAAACATGTCCAATATCGTCCAAGGGCACCTTTTGGAGCAGAAAAGACCTCTCTACTTGCAGCCCAAAACAGCAGATGGAAGGTATCCCTGGATCGAACCATCGACATCCGATCAAGGGGCAGTTGATGGAACCAGCAAGTCCACTGGAAGCACGAGTGCTCGCAAGAAACGATCGTCTCCCGCAACCCCAACATCAAGGAAACGCCCTACCAAGATGGCTAAAGAACTTTAATTTTTGTGTGTCAGGTCACACACACCCAAATGCCGATAATAGCAACGATTTTTACGATTTAGGTGACGTAATTGTAGATTTCATAGTGCTATAGTCACACCGGGGAATGAAGAAGCATATGTGGTGCGCTAACTTTTTCTTTCTTCTCAACCAACAATCCAACGACTCATCTCGACCCCAAAATCAATCAATCATGCTTCGCACCACCACTACCGCTGCCGTCCGTGCTTTCAAGCCTGCCCAGGTCTCGGCCATTCCCCGCCGCAACTACTCCGATGGCGCTTTCTCTGACAAGGAGAGAGCCGAGGAGGCGAAGTACATCCGCGCCAAGGTAAAGTGCGATCTCGGGAACCACCTCTTGTTTGACTGAATCACTGAATCGTTTTTTCTTTATTGCTGTTGTACATTCTGAGCGCGGTGCTCTGTCTACACACGCGTTGCGTTGTTAGTATCGACTCAACCCTAATTCTAAATTGCTGATATCACTGGTTCTCTTTTGCAATCGCATTTGGATTCAATTGTACTTCTTATAGGAGGCCGAGCAGATCAAGAAGCTGAAGGAGCAGCTCGCCCAGAGGGAGAAGGAGATCGCTGAGCTCAAGAAGAACAACGAAAAGAAGTAAAAATTGAGCTTTCAGCCAAGTGTTCCAAGTCGCAAACGATCTAAAGGCGCCCGATGCCTTTTTTTTGCAGCATATTGTAGGAATTCCAGCGATCTTTGCCAATCCAATGCAGTCCAATCCATGTTGTAAATAAAAACTACAAGAAAAACCCCCCCCCAAGGATAATGACAACGAACAATACACTGCGATGGCATGGGTTGTTCGCATGATGCTCTAACTGAAACTAAACTTGACGTGAACAAATACACGTTGCAGAAGATAATCCGATCGGGCGGTCAAGTCACCCAGGCCTTGAACCTTTATTTCCTATGTCTCTCCCGCTCCGTCTCTCTCACACCTACCACCGCTACTGCCATCTTCTCAAATACACCTCCATAAGACAACACGTTTCACTGCAGGGCAAACTCAATAAAAAAAGTGAAGACACGGTGCCTATTGCCCTTTTTCACGACTGGGTACCGACTGCATAGGGCCAGTAACTGAAGAGAACAGAAAGTAATTACTTCAAGGAAATAACGACCGACATAGTTTCTTGTCCTGTGTCTCTTTCCTCCTCTTGCTTGCTTTCCTTCATCCATCCCTCCTCTTTCCCGTTTTCATCACTTTAAATACGGAACAAGCAGCAACCAACACCCAACAGTAAACACCAGCCAGTCCATTCTGCCAGAACTTATTGAAGGCTCACTCAGTCAGCGTCAAGGAAAGGACTCACAAGACTATCCCCACCCGCCCCGCAGGAGGCAGCGAACCAACTCAGCTCACGATCGCAACCCCTACCCTCCTCCATCACCTGAACGACTAAACCAATGGCTGCCCACACATTCGCCCCCGAGGACGCCTTACCCCCACCAAAGTCAGCGGTTATCTACAGCAGAGATGGCAGGAAGAGGAGCCTCAACATTGATATGACCAAGCATTTTGCGCCATCGCTTCACGACCACTCGATGACGCCTCCAACAAACTCTGCCGCAACAACATCTAGGGGCGATGGTTATGCAGATGTGATCAACAACAGCAAAAGATCTTCTAGCCCCATCCAAAACGGCTCAACATCTGGCGGCGCAAATCCTTCCAACAAGAAAAAGAAGAAGAAAAGAACAAAGAAGAAGGCTCTGGACAGGATCGAGGAATCAAGCAGCAGGGCAGCCCAGGTCAACTCCAACGGCCCTATGAGACAGAAGAACCACGTACATCATCCTGGCTGTCAGCATGACCACGGCCACCCTCACCACCACCATCATCATCACCATGACTCTAGCCATCCTCATCACCACGACGAGGACGAAGAGGACGACGACGATTTCTACTCGGACGAGGATGCATACGATCCCGAGACACCTGCTCTTGCCTCTTCAACTGCCGCAGGCAGCGCAGGAGGTCAGAGCCACTTTGGATCATCGACAGCACCAACAGCCCAGCCTACCGCAAAGGAGCACTCTGAATCAAGTTCCTCCAAAAAGAAAAAGAAAAAGAGAAAAAAGTCCTCGACTATAGGAGCAATGCCATCACCCTTTAGCAACAGCAACGGCGCCTCACCCAACCACAGCCATACTCATGGAAACAGCAGTTCAAATTCTAAGGCAATGGTCCAGTCTAGTCATAGGAATGGGCATGATCATACGGCCGTGGTCAAGCACATGCACGACAACCACGCGCAGAACGATGGATTTTGGCACTATTCTGATGCGGAGGAGCGCCAGCGGATCAGGGAGTTTTGGTTCCAACTGCGGGAGGAAGAGCGTCGATCTCTAGTTCGTGTGGAAAAGGAAGCTGTCCTGAAAAAGATGAAGGAGCAGCAGCGGCACTCGTGCTCATGTTCCCTTTGCGGTCGAAAACGGTACGCCACGTATACCCACCGTGTTCTTAATAGCATATCATGCTTGGTATCAATTGGATCACTGATGCTATTACATCGATACTTGTTGTTTGAATAGGACTGCGATCGAGGAGGAACTGGAACTTCTCTACGACGCCTACTATGATGAATTGGAGCAGTACGCCAACCAGCAGCAACCGTCGGATGGACACGCTCTCACTTATTCTCAACATTCACCGGCATTCGAGGATGAGGATCTCTCTGACGAATCTAGGCCCTCGGATGAGGAAGATGAGGAAGATGATGAAGAGGACGACGAGGAAGATGATGAGGAGGGTTACGAGGACGAGGAAGACGACGAGGAGTACGAGGATGAGATCAACAGTCGCAAAGCGTCCTTCCCATATCGCAGCGGATTTCCAAATACCCTCCAGGCCAAAGGTATGCGCATGCTTCGCAAGGGGTGTGGACGGATATCGAGAGGGCATTGCGCTTTGGTACTTTGATATCGTTCTCGGCTCACCGATGTCTTTTTTATATACGCTATGTCCATTTATAGGCAATATCCTCACTGTTGCCGAAGACCTGCTAGAAAATGACGGCAAAAAATTCCTTGAGATGATGGACAGATTGGCTGACCGTAAGGTCCAGCGCGACGACGAGCTCATGGATAATCGTGGCGTATATGAGGAGTACGACGACGAAGAGGATGGTGACTTTGAGGATGAGGGGCCTGAAGAGGTATGGCATGCTTTACCTCAATGGTGTTAAGAATTTGATATAAACTTCAGCATCCCAGGTGTCTTTTTGGCTAATTTTTTTGTTTTTCATACTATAGGATGCCTTGACCAAGGAGCAGCGTATGGAAGAGGGACGACGTATGTTCCAAGCATTTGCCGCACGAATGTTTGAGCAACGGGTTCTAAGTGCATACCGCGAAAAGGTTGCGCAGGAGAGGCAAGAGCGCTTGTTGGCTGAACTTGAGGAGGAGTCTCGCCAGGAACAGCTGCGGGAAGAGCGGAGAGAACGCGAAAAGGAGAAAAAGCGTGACAAGAAGAGGTAATTTAGGAGGCGTTTGCGTATGTTCAGTAGGCTACGGACTTGACTCATTGTACTGATGGCGCTAATTTTCTCTCATGATAGGCTGCAACGGCAGCAAAAGGAAGAGGAGAGAACAGCCAAGGAAGCACAACGTCTAGCAGAAGAAAAGCGACTGTTGGAAGAGCGCGAAAGGAAACTTGAGGTTGACCGGAAGCGACGAGAAGAAGAACGACGGGCCAAGGAAGAGGAGAAGAGGCTTCGCGAGGAGGAACGGCTCAGGAAGGAAGAAGAGCGGAAGCGGAAGCTAAAGGAGGAAAAGGCTCGTGAAGCGGAGAAAGAACGCAAACGCAAGGAGGAGCAGCTAGCCAAGGAGCAGGAGGAGCAAGCTAGGAGAGAAAAAGAAACACGGAGAGTGGGTGCTGTAGCCAAGGAAGAGGCTAGTCGACTAGAGCGTGAGGTGTTCTTGAAGCAGCAATTGGTCGAGGAGCAGAAGAGGCAGGAGGAATTGCGTCAACAGGAGCAGCAGGCAAAGGAAGAACTTGCACGACAAGAGCAAGAACAGGCAGTCACAGCAGCCGCAACGGTGTCAAGCAGCAGTCCACTTATAGAAGTCGAAGCGAGTACTGGTCCAACATCTCCAGGTCGCGACAGGACTGTTACAGTTGGCTCAGAAGCTTCCACTGACTCTCAAGTACCACAAAATCGCTCGCCTATTGTCCCAACACCGACATCGCCTATTCGAGTGCTAGAGTCCATTGTTAGCCCTGCTATGTCGGCACAGGGGCCAACGATGCCTGCCACAAACAGTCTTTGGTCGAACACATACCCAACACAGGCCGTTCCTCAGCCTCCGATTCCGCAAATGTTCCCACAGGCTATGCAGCAGGGCTTGTTCCGACCTCCAGGACACTTTGGTCATATTGGCGGTGAACTTGACACGTTCTCTCCACGGATGGGACACTCTGCTGGACGAGGCGCTTATATGGGCGCATCACTTCAGGGTCAAACACCGTTCCAGTCGATGTCGCAGCATCAGCAGCCCTCTAATCAATTGCCCCAACAAATGGGTGGTTTGCGGTCACCGGGATTGGCGCCAATCGGATACGGTCAGACCAATGTTCCTACGAAACAGCTCCTGACATTGATGAATCCAAACTCTGCCTCTGGCGCTCACGACTTGACCAACAGCACAGGATCACCTCTGCACAGTCCATCGACTTTGGGAGCTATTGGAACACCCATTGGCTCGTTTGGTCCAATCTCGCCCATTGGGCATGCGAGGAGAACATCGACTCCCTATGGTCCAACATCAACAGAGACAATCAAACCAATTCAGCGGCCGGTACCCATCGGACGGCCCAAGGATAACCAGCACCACACCGTCTCCGGTACGATTGCCAATAGTTTTGATGGACTTTCTCTGGGACTCTCAGGGCTGAGTATTGGATCAGAACTTGAGCGTAGACCCAGATCACCACCGCTCAACCTGACGGGGGGATCGTCTTTGGATCTGGATGGCATTCCTCTTAGCAAGGAACCCATGAGGTCTTCAATTGGCGGATCGGAGGGTTTAGGACATGGTTTCCCCAACGAAAGTATGCCACTTCAGACGCTGAGTCCAAACAATCGCAACCAGCGCGATACCTCATTCTTTTCCAATTCGTTCTTTGGCAGCCGAATGAACGGTCATGGTATGGTCGTCCCACCTGTAAAATGGACTATTTGATCTATGGTATATGCTTTGTGGTATCTGTAACTCACCATGGCACATTTTTGTATCTGTAGATCCTTTTCTACAATCGGCTGATTTTTCGTCGTATGGACAGCAGCAACAAGGCCATGGATCATTGCCTAATACTGCCCATTTCTTGTCCTCATATCCGATGCATCTCACATCGCCACCACACAACCAGCACCAAAGTCTGCAGCAGCAACAACAGCAGCAGCTCTACATGCAGCAACAGCAGTATATGCACTCCAATATGCAGGATTTACAGCAGCTTCAGCAGCTCCAGCAACAACAGCAGCTGGGACTGAGCTCACCACCGCTGAATGGATCCAGTTCTTGGGGACGGACGACGACGAATTTTATGAGGCCACCTCATATGAACGGAGGTTTGAGCTCGTCGCCGTCAAGGGCACTCTCACCGCCTCCAACCATGGGTGGTTTGCATAACGGATCGCATAGCCCACTTATGCCGATCGGACCATCCACTGGGCATCTTCAACAACAGCAGCATAATCAGTTCGGTCACCTTGCGAGCAATGGCGGAGGTGGACTTGGGCTGGCCGTGGGCTCAGGCAGGAAATCGGTTAGCCATCTGCCACCCGTGCGACTTGGTGGCGGTAGTATCGATGGTGGCGGTAGCAACAATGGCCCTATCGGCAATGGAGGTAGTAATGGGAACAGCAGCGGAAGCGGCCAGGTGATGGAAAACGAGCGGCTTTCGAATGGGTTCCCAGTAGGCTATGCGACCCATCACCTCCAACAGCAGCAGCAGCAGCAACAGCAGCAGGTGCATCATTTGGGCGCTATTGGTGAGGCTGCTGGTGGAGGAGGAGCGGCAGGATTCTAAGGTGCCGAAAACACAGCGATGATTTTTCTCTTTGTAAAAAGCAAACACCTTTCTCTTCCCTTTCGCACCCTTTGTTTGAACGATCTAGCCCCCTTCCATTACCACACACGCACGCACACACACGCACACGCACACACACAGAGACACTCCCACCACTCACACAAACAATACATTAATGTACTTTTTCATATCATACAAAATGTTTAAAAAAAACCTCCCTCTCTGAAAAGATTATCTATATGAATCTATGCAACTTTATTGTTTTATGGTTGTGCTTCAAAGGTCGTCTCCATAGGTCTTGGCGTAGCGACCCAGAACCCAGATGGTGAAGATGTGCTTGTAGTTTGGATAGGAAATCGAGCATGAGTGGTTGAAGATACCCTCAATGGCCTCCTGCTTCCACTGGCCGTCAGGCTGTTGACGCGACATGATCATGCGGATACCGCGCTTAATGGCCTCGTGGTCGGGGCATTTGGCGGCCATGAGGGCCATCAGGGCCCAGGCGGTCTGGACGACTTGAGTGTCCTTATGCTCGATATAGCGGTGCTGTTCGCAGGACTTGTAAGATTCGCCCCAGCCGCCGTCGGCGCGTTGCTTCGAGAGCAGGAAGCCGCAGGCGTTCTTGACGGCCTCGCTGTAGAAATCATCATCAAAGGATAGGGGGTGTTAGAGAGAATGATAACCAGGGTGTTGGGTAAGGAGACGTAAGGAGAATGAAGGAGGAGTCGTTGTTGTTACCTGTTGCTGTAGCTCAGTCCAACGCTGCTCAAACTCTCACAGGCAAACATGGTCGCATACGTGAAGCAGATGGCCCAGGAGCCGTACCACGATCCGTCTGCGCGCTGGTCTTTCAAAATGAACTGGATCGCGCGTTCGATTGTTGCACTACAGAACACGATAAACGACGCGCATTAGAACAAACGAAAAAAACGAAATTTTGTCTCGCGGAAAAAGAAGAAATGTAGAAGACAAGCATGCAGAAAGGACTTACTCAATCTCGTCGCGGCGATAATTGGGACGCTGCTCTCTGAAGTAGGTCAATCCGAGGACACAGGCGGTCGAGCATTCAGGGTAGGTGTACTCGATCATGATGTTTCCAAAGACCTCGGCGGGGTTGATCCACTCGAGCCATTGAGGACCACGGACGGATTCGTATGAGGCGAAACCTCCGTTCTTGTTCTGCAGGCCCAGCACGATATCGACAGCTTGCTCCAGTCTCTTGTCAGACACGCGTACCTCCGTGTAGCTAATTAAACGCGATATCGCAGATGGAATACATGGAATACAATCTGAATTAGGATCTCAGATTTGCCACTAACAATGCGATGTCAAGTGCGGTAGGGCCAAAAGGGTTCTTCTTTACCTGAGCTTGCCCTGGAGGAGCAAGACGGCCTTGAGACCTTCGGAAGTGCAGTCCGAGACGGTGTACCCTTGCCACTTGTTGCTGAAGGGCCAAGCACCCAAGGTAGGATCACGCCATCCCTCCTTCATGAAGGGCGGGTTCTTCTTGATCTGGCAGTCATCCAAGAACTTGAGACCCTTCTTCATAGCCTCGTGATTCTGTGGCTCCTTTGCCAATCCAGACTCGATTACGCCCTGGATCAACAGGGCAGTATCCCAGAGCTGCGAACCATTGGTTCCGTTCATCATCATTCCTCCGCCAGACATCCTATTCTCATATAAATTTGCTTTCGTTAGCACATACATGATCTCAAGGAAATCGGTCCGCATCCATTGTCAGGTCTACAAAAACCATACAAGAAAAGGAACAAGGAAATAGAAACGTACCACATAAAATCAATGTTGTTCTTGACGTGCTTCTGGAAAGCCTCCGAATCTTTGCCCTCCTCATAAAACGTCGACAACGTGTTCATCATCTTGTTGACAGGTCCGATATCCAAGTAATGTGTGTTCTCATCCTCGTACTTGACCTGTACATACGCCGCCTTGAGCGCAGCCGCACGTAGACCAACGCTTCCAGTCACCTTCTCCGCCAGGACCAACCCCCTGTTCAGGAAATTCAACAGGCGTGTATGAGGATAATACTCATCCGCCTTACAGATGTTGTTCCGCTGCTGGTGCCAGGCGATGGTATCATAGGGTTGCGTATACAACTCCTCACGCAACTGTCTTGTAAGATCCGTCAGTGGAGGGGTAGCACGGCGCCCGTAGAGATAGCTCATGGAGATGTAGACATTGCGGGTGTGGCACCAATAACGTGCGGGATGGAAGGGGAGGATGTGGGGCAACAGCCAGAGCTCGGGTGGGACAGGGTTCATGCCCTCCCAGTCGTAGACGCCCAGTGCTGCCATCCAGAATTTGCCCCAGGACGGTGATCCGGTCGCGCCGCCAAGCTTGTGTAATGTTCCACGAGCCTTCACACAGACGGGGTGGTCGGCGTCAACACCCAGCAGACGAAGGGCAATGTAGTTGAGTGCGGTTCCGAAGACGGTGGAGTGGCCTTCAATGTGCCTAAGGAGCAAAAAGATCCGATGTAGTGGTTGAAGTTCAGCATCGGGTATCATTTTTATCGGCGCATATATTGGACCGCAAGGAACCATGATGGCTCGGTGGACTTACAGGCCCCATCCTCCGTCCTCCTTGTCAGCCCTGTTGAACAGGTACTGAATGATCTCCTGAGACCATCCCTCGGGAAATTTGACGCCGGTGACATAGTATGTGATGACCAGTCCGGGGAGCAAGAACATCGGTCCACCGTACTCTCCCGGCCAGAAGCCCTCCTCATTCTGGAGGCGCTTAAAGAATTCGAATCCGTTTCTGGCAGCCTCGAGTGCGGTCGTTGCCTTTGGCAGTGTTGGTGCGTCCTAGAGTGAGAGCCAAGTTAATTTCATGTGTTGTTGTTGGGGGGGGAGCGGACAGATCGATCCAAGCCCAGCTGATAATACAGATCCAAGGAGAAAGGGATGGGGGTCTTTACCAGCTTGAGATCGAGCCAGTACTTGTCAGTGTCCGTCTGTGGGTTGGCCTTGCTCTCCTCCTCAGTGAGGTAGTGCCAGGTCTGCCTGCCCTCGTCGGCGCGCAGACGCCAACGGGTCCTATCCGTGGGGCTGTGGGTTTTATTGATGGCCGCACCAGTCATCGAATCTGTTTGTGAATGTGAATGTGAATGTCGAAGCGGTGTCGGAGCAGAGTGAGACTCTCTTCTGTAGTTGATGAGTGGAGTGGAGTGGAGTGGAGTGGGGCGGTATGATGAGGAAGAGATGAATATATAGGAGGGGTGGCCGCTGAGAGAAAGAATGGCCTGATTTTTTTCAAGTATCCAGGAACATGAACGGCCATCCAACAAATCTATATTGGGCGCGGTCGATACGTGCGCAAAGAACTTGTTTCCTAGGGAAAATATTAACATATGCTTATCATGCCCACTGCAGTCTACAGCCACTGGCCGATGCATACAATTCTATATACCAAACACAGACGCTCTCAGTGGCCTGATGTCTATTGTTCGTTCCAACCGCGTCAATAACGTTCTATCCTCTCCGCTGTTTGCTACTATAGGCGCAGTACAGCAACGCGACAAGGACATCAGCATAGAGACAGATCCATCGAGGCAAACGCCTATTACACAACGAGCATTCGCATAAAAAAAAAAGACTAGCAGTGTCTCCTCTGCATAAAAGCGAAGGAAAGGAAAGAAGCAAAGGGGAAAAAAAATAAAGTGGGATGATTTTTTTTATTCATCCTTCAGACCAAGAAAGAACGACGAATGCTTGCGGTTCTTCAATGCTGTGGATAGCCTTATCCTGCAGCTCGACGAACCGAGCCGGGGAGCTTGACATCAACAGCCAAACAAACAAACCCAGGACGCCATGAACGCGTATCTCTGCAGAAAATCATTATCGGACTTTGTTAAGACATCTATGCCTTCCACAAAAGAACGCGTCCATCAACGGTGTTGATAGCGAGGACATTCGAGAACGGATGTGATGCCATGCCAATGACCTCTCCTTCCGCCACAGGGATCGATTTAATCAGCTTCCCCGAGTCCGAGTAATAGCAATGCACCTGGCTGTTCTCTGCCAAACAATACACAATCTCTGACTGGGGCGATAAACTAAGGGCCATAAAGTCCGTCATTGGTACGCCTAGTCCCTCCTTCTTGGCATTTTCCCCTCCTGCTGCTCTTTCTGCTGCAGCGGCGGTCAAGTCCTTCGTCGCCCCTTCTGTTTGGCTGTCGGGCGATGTGAACTTGCGAATCGGCTCCCCCTCCATCGTCAGCAAATACGCCGTAGGCGACTTCATGCAGACCAGAATCTGATTGGGCTTCGGGAACGGGACACAAGAGTTGACCGTCAACCCTGCTACTCCTGCCATTGTGCCTGTACCATCGTGTGGGCTAAATGATTTTAAGCAGTTGGCTGTCCTATAGTCCCAAATCTATGTAGTAGTGGAATAGAAAATGCGATCAGTATCGTCGGATCAAATGTAAAGATTGAGCCACTAGTGGCGTAAACACAGTAAAAGTAGAATGACGGATCATACCTTGATAGTACCGTCTGAACTAGAGCTCATAACTTGTGTGCCATCGAGCGAGAATGACGCATGGTTTACAAAGGACGTATGGCCTCTGAATTCCTTGAGCATTTTGCCCGACTTTAATCCATGCAATCTATCAAATATCAGATATCGATGAGTTAACGGTTGCTCACGAGCGTTCCTGTGCATGGGCAATGGCTGTCCCATCAAAATCGACCCGGCAGCGTCGACTTACCGGACGGTGAGATCGAATGAGGCACTAAGGACCTGGGTCCCATCGGGTGAGAAGCAGACGGACGTGACACCTGCTTGATGAGCGGGAGAGTAACGTCGAAGGCATTGACCTGTCTGAATCTTCCATACTTTGATCCTTCCATCCTGTGCTCCTGATGCCAACATCTCGCTATCCCTACTGAACCCTAGGCACAAAACTGCCGATTCCATTGCCATCAAATTATCCTAATGTATTGTGAAATGGGTTAGATTTGCCTAGTTGCTGGAATTAGTGGTTCATTCCAATTGCGCGTCAATGCAGGGTCCCTGTACCTCAGCCTGGTATTTAAGGTCCTTTCTCAGCTTGGCAGTAAGATAGTTCCAGATCTCAATGAATCCATCCATGCTTCCTGTGACCAGATATTGTCCGTTGGGCGAGAATGCCACACATTCCGCATGCTGCTTCTTGGGGAACTAGATCGAAACAATCGAGACTCGATACGTTAATATACTTCAGATTAAAAAGGAGCCGTCCTTCCACATTAAAGACATCAATCCACGAACGTTACCTTGATGGTGTTGTAGCACTTTGTGGGGACATCATCCGTTTCTGCTTGGGCCACAGGAACCGTTCCTCTGAAGAGATCGTACGCCGAATCCGGTGGTAACATGCCCTGCTGTTCCTGAAATTTGAGTGCCTGTCCCAACAGGGTCACTAGCCTGGACGGCGCTACCACAGTGACCTCACTCGATAGTGCCTGAGCAATGATCTGCCTCCGTTTTTCCTTGGAGACTCCATTTGGATACGCCTCTTTGGCATCGAAATGTGACCGAGAAAGCACATGCTCCAGATGTAGGTATCGATCGGGGAACTGTTCACGGAGCATTTGTGTAGGGGTCGTTTGGCGAAGCAATGTGCGCGCTGTACCAATCTCCCGCATCTCTACTAGTTCGATCACAATCTATATTGTCATGTTGTTATGTAGCCAGGAAGTACGGACTAGAAGATCAGATCAAGCAAAAACGAGGGCGATTTGCGTAAAAATAAAACACTGAGATTGAGATGTTTACCTGCTCGTAAAGGTCCATCAGTTTCTTGTCGGGGATCTTGAGCTGAGAGACTATGCGTAGGACATTATCCCAATGGCCCTGCAAGATCTCGGACGAAAATGCCTCGACGCTCTCGACGGTGTTAAGAGCAACCGTGGTCTCTTCCTGTGTTGCGGATCAGAAAATGAATTTCCCTTGGTTAAATATTGTAATTCCTCTGCTGTCTCGCATCCTGATATAGCCCACCAAGAAGGGCATCGCGATAGCGTACCTGGAGCGCGGCCAGGGAGTTGAGGAGGTTGTTTTCCTTCAAGAATTGTTGAATGAGTCGAATGACACTATGTGAGCGAGAGAAAAGTGTCCTGAGGTTTTAGTGCCGAGTAATACACACACAATGAAGTATTGATTGGCTGGACGTATGAGTCACGTACTCGTTCGACTCAATCTCCATGGTGTTGGTGGTTGAGGACGACATGGCAAAGGCGTGATCCCGAGGTCGAGGTCGAGTCTGAAGACAAAAAGGGCAGGAATGGTCGAATGCCGTACAAAGGTCTTGTCTAAACAAACGTGCAATTAGAGAGATGTGTGCTATTGTGCAATAATGGAAACCCCATCGTCATTTTTTTCTTTAACGCACCTGCTCTTGCGCCTGCAGGCCTTTCCTTTACTTCTTACTTCTTCCCTTCTTGAACAACAACAACAACAACAACAACAACAACAGCGCCGACAATTCTCTGCAACTTGCATTCCTCATTGTGCAGTAGGAGACACCCCCACGGCCATTACAATCCACCACGACTACTTTGACGACAACAATACAACGCTGCGATATCAACGCCAAGAACACAGCACCACCGCCTCCTTCAGTCTTCCTAATACATATACATCATGTCTCAAGCCAACGACGCAGCAGGCCAGGCCATTGCTAGCAACATGAAGCCAGTGCAAGTCAAGCTTGTCCTCCTTGGTAAATATCAACTACAACCTGCGCTGCCGTTCGATAGCACGTACTGTCACTCGAAGCAACGCCACTGCAACAATCGCACATCTGCACACTGCATGCATTACCTTACCCTTCTGTGTGTTCGTTGGAGGGCAAGGATTACAAGGGGTACTCGCCTTGGCTCTTCCCTTCTGCTTCTGTGGAATCGAACTGTGAAGGGCGTTTTTTTTTTTTTTTTTTTTTTTTTTTTGTTACTGCAGCTGCGCGGAGCCCACTGTGCGTATGACAGTTGTTTCTTTTTTTTCTTCGGGACACGGTTCTCGCCTTGCGTGAGAACCTCCAGTGTCTTTTCAAATGATACCCGGTTTTACTATTCCATCCCGACTGAGCTTTTGCAACATTTTCAACTATGCGGAGACATCTATGACAACCCTAGAACAAGAAGAAATGGCGATAGCCCTGGAGAGGGTCCAACTGACAGCACTGATCTTGACTGGATCATGGCTCTCATCTATATTGCCTATACCATCGGCGGTTCTGTGCAGGCTATCGTATGATACGATGCATTGAAAGAATATCTCTATCCTTTTGCATCGATCTATGATATCGCGTGTGCGACAGTGTTAGAACTGGCGGGGAATGATGACGATGGTGTGATTGTTGTTCTATGGTTCTCATTTTTGGGCTGGGCTGGGCTGGGCTGGGTTGGACCGGAGCCAGTGTGATAAAAATGCAGAGCGTTCCGGGGAGGATACTGCAGACAATAAATGACATCGACACACATTGACACAGGAAAAGGACAAGGGTCATCGGGGATATATTTTTAATTAGCAGCAGTTAATGGGTGAACTGGGTTGACTTGCTGCCCCCTATCTTCTGGCAGCAACTCTAGTACATCCCACGCCTTTCATTTTTTTGGGCTTATTGGAAATATGTTGCCAAGAACTGACCCATTGCGTAGAATAAACCCCTACATGTTTCCACTTGCCTATACCTCGAGATATCTAACTGCGCATTACTTTCTGAAAAAACTCGTTTAGGTGAGGCTGCCGTTGGAAAGTCAAGTCTTGTCCTTCGATTCGTAAATGACGAGTTTCAGGAGAACAAGGAACCTACCATTGGAGGTGAGACTGCCGTTTTGTAACCATCCTGGTCCACATGGGCATGGTTTCGTGTCTGTGTGCGTGCATACGCGTGTGTGTGCGTGTGTGTGGCCCCCAGCTAATCACGCATGCCTCCTTTAAAATATGTGAACATGCGCCTGACTGACCCCACGTTTCTCTGTTTGTTATTTTTTGGTGACCTTAGCTGCTTTCTTAACCCAGAAGTGCCGTCTGGAGGACAAGGTCATCAAATTTGAGATCTGGGACACTGGTAACTACATACTAATTTTATCTTTTCAACGGTGCTGAAGAGGTACGATGCATCTATTCTAAACTGCATTTTGTTTTTCACTTTAATTTTTTTTTAGCCGGACAGGAGCGCTTCCACTCACTCGCTCCCATGTACTACAGAAATGCACAGGCTGCCGTGGTCGTCTACGATGTCACCAAGGCTGTATGTATTTCGTGGACCGATGATTATGACATCAAGCAACAGACAAAGGAATTTTTCATTTAACCTGATTTCTTCGTTCTGTGTGTTGGATAGTCGTCGCTAGAGAAGGCAAAGTCGTGGGTCAAGGAATTGCAGAGGCAGGCAAACCCCAATATTGTGATTGCGTTGACAGGAAACAAGGTCGATTTGGTGTCTACAGGACGTAGAGGCCGCAGGACAAGCGACGGCGATGCGGACGAGGACGATGAGCAGGACGCACAGGAACTGGACGAGGACGAGGAAGACGATGAGGACTATGGCGTCAGTCGCCAGGTCCCCACAGAGGAGGCAAGCGCGTATGCACAGGAATCCGGTCTGCTCTTCTTTGAGACATCGGCCAAGAATGGCGAGGGAGTCGCGGAGGTGTTCACAGAGATTGCAAAGAAGATTCCACTGGAGCACATTCTGTCGTCTACACGCGGTGCCCGTGCTGGAGGTGTGAGTGGCAGCAATGGTCGTGTGGATCTTCAGTCTGGAGCCAATGGTCAGCGACTTGGCGGACAGCAAGACAAGGGCGCCTGTGCCTGCTGAGGAACATGAAGGATGTGGAGATACAGCTTGGTGAATTTTCTTTTCTTTACTTTTCCATTCTTTTTTTTTTTCTTTCTAACTTTCTTCGCTGTGTGTGTATGCGTGTCTTTTCCCCCTCTCCTATACAATATCTTTACGTTATAGCTTCTTTTTTCCCTTTTCTTTTTGTCACCGATGTGAAATAATGAATATACTCTTCAGCAAGAAGCACTTCTATGCAAAAATAAGAATGAAATAAAAAGGCATACCGACAATAACGATGACAAGGCCTCACAAATACGCGGTTATAGCATATACTCGTTGGGGAAGGGCGTACCTGAGTAGTGTGTGCATGACATAACGCGATGAGTATGAAGTCAGTCAAAGACATTCCGCCCCTCCCTCCCCCCTGACTGTTGCAGACTTGCAGTGTATGGCAAGCGGATGAAAATGACACATGAATACCACTGGCCAGGGGTAAAAGGCACGTTTGGGTTGCTCTTTAGCTTAGCGTACAGGGAAAAATAAATAAAAATAAAATGACGTTGAGTGCAAAAAAAAAAAAAAAAGACCCGAATGCTAACGGATTGGCATACCAGTCATGGACATTTGTTGCACGTCGCTGACCTGACATCTAAAGAGTGAGTACAGCAGTCGATTGAGTAGCGGGATGACCAGGGGTCGTGGGGAGCGAGAGAGTGGGTGGGTGGTGAGAGAGAGACCCTTGATTATCCTAGCCGCATATGAAATTCATGTTTTAAATTATTATTGCCCCGACACGACGACAATGTTCAGGCTGACTGACCTTAATCGAATTTGGATTGTCCGCTCTCTTGCTCTCCCTCCTCGCACTCGCTCGCACTCACTCTCTCATTCTCTTTTTCTCTCTCTTCCCTCTCACCCTTCGCCTCCCCTCTTTCTTCTCCTTCTTTACGTCTCCGCTCGCAATTGCCCCGCCTTCTTTCACACTGCTCGTTTGCCACTAATTACTACCAGTCTTTCCTCACTCCACCCCGCAAACGACATCGCCCATTCCCTCTCGTGCATTCCTCTCTCTCTCTCTCTCTCTCTCTCACTCTCTCATCACCTCTTCCTCATCGCACATTGACCCATCGCCTCCTTCTCCTTCTTTCTCTCCTTTCCCCCCTGATCGCATCAACATGATCAAGAACATCGGCAAATTCAAACAGGTAACACACCACAGTCCATCCTCCCCTCAGTCACTGCAGTTCTCAAAGCAGTCTGCTGGGCACTTCTTTCGGGCTTTTCCATCTGCAGTTCATGGATTCGTCATACAACGAAGACTGGACTGATATCAGCATCTCAGCATGGGACCATCCGACTTCGACACTGGCAACCTCATCTACAGAAAGGACAGAAGCTCCCCTTGTTGCTCTCTGTTCTCTTGCTTATGCATAGTCTTCCAACATACCCACGGAAACCATGTCTCTTTCTCTCAATCTCAAACGATCGATTTGTTATTATAAACATTGCATATACTATACTATGCTATGCTACGTGTGAACATGCAAGTGCCCTGAGAGCTCAAAATGCCGAATGAATGCATTACTGACATTGGGCCCTTCTTCCGTTGTTTCGTTTTGATGATCTGAATGAAAACGTAGTGGACGGGCGAGAAGATGGGCAAGGGCCCAAAGGCCCGGATGGATGAAGACTTTCACAGCCTGACGAGCGAAACAGAAGCCAAGCGCGTTGCCCTGGAAAAGCTGAGCGAGACCTCACATGCGTACCTTAAGGCCATCAGTACGTATACATGTCATCTATATTATGCAGAAACACGCCCGCGCGTGTGCTGTACTATGCATGCGAACACATGTATTTTTCCCATTGCTCTCTTCTATGTCTCTCTCCTCCCCACTAGCTCTCCTTCGACAGCTCCTCCCAACCTTGCTCATCCTATCACATCGTCTTCAACAGCAATCCTTTCTCGCTCTCTCACGCGCTGCAGACCTCGTAGACACAGCATCAACAACACGACCTAAAAAGGATCCCCCCTTTTTTAGTGTTCACGTTTCCAGCAAATTTGCTGTTTTGGGGAACCTGATGATGATGGGGACAATGGTGGCATGATATTCGGCATCGATAAAAACAAGAGATGGCGTCGTGCCTTTTTAAAGATGTCGGACACGCCAGCTCTATGCAGCTCGCCACATGTTGTTCGCTTTCTCTCAGTTTGTTCTCTCGGATATGTTTTTTATTTATTTGGATGTGTTTATGCGGTTTATACGGCTCTAGGAAGATGAGTCAAGAAAAGAGAGTGAACGAATGGAAGCGTGAGTAAGCCGTGGGTTACATTCATTTTGGGAGTCAGCAGCTGCTCATTATCCTTTGTTGAATGAAAAGAAAGGAGAAGAAAGGAAAAGGACACAAACATGAGCACCACTGAGCACTCTCTCCATCCGTCCTATTATTACTGCCGCCATTTGTTCATTTGCCCGATTCTGGGATCTTTTTTTCCTTGTGTATATCTCCTAACCGAGAAACGCCCCAAAGGCATCGTGGTGTTGATTGGTTACCTTCGATTGCCATATGGCACACAAGGTACACCCAGCCCTTTCCCCTTCCTTTTTTTCCCCATCTCGATTTTTTTTTTTTTCTCGAAAAGTACCGTTTCAGACTGGGACACCACAGGTGGAGCGCGCCAGTGTGGGTGTCGGCGACAATTTGTGGGGCGGTTGCCAGGCGCCCTCTTCTTTCTATAATTAAATGGGCCAATTAATTTTCTTTGCTGCTAACGTAGCACAAAGAGGTGCACAGGAGTACCAAGGTGCGGGGGCACCGAGCGGGGTGCAGACAGCGTAAAAAGCGCACAATCCAATGGCGCGCATGGAGATGAACAAAACCTTGAGCTTAATTAAGCACAGTTTTCCATCCCCACTCTCCAATGGCCCAAAAGCGAGCTCTCTCTTCTGTTGGTTGTCCCAGGTCCCTACCTGGATACAAAATATTACCTGGCAACCTGGTTTTGAACACGATTTATTCATATTCCTACGGAGGCTGTGTGCTGCATCCCTAAAGATCTTGACTATGCTACGCGCATGCATGCCGATAGAAAGGGCTGATGCATCGGATTGCAGTACCCAAAGAAGGGTTTGGGCGGGAAAGATCGTCCTCTCACATTGTTCCCGCCATTTTGGCAACACAGCGGGAAAAAAAAAATTGAAAAAAAAACGTTATTTTTCAATACTAACAGATGATATTAACCCTGCATATCTCTAGGCAAACGTGTTGAGGGCGACGACAAGCACAAGGGATTAGCTATCGAGACATTTGGTATGAGCATGTCGGCCCAAAGCTACACCGTCCGTGAAGGATCGCAATACCGGGGGGCACTGCAGCGCATGGGCGATGCGCATCAAAACATCGGCGCAGCCCAATTGGAATTGGTATGGGCAGTAAACGTGATCTTCAGTGCTAACTGTCCATTTGACAGCGCAAAGAATACGCCATTAAAGCTCATCACCACCAATCTTCTTTTTTGCCTTTGGCGATGTCCCTATAGATCTCTCGCTTTAACAGCTCGTATCTTGATAGTCTGGAAAAGTCGCAGGCGCAGATGAAGGAATATCAAGCATTACAAAGGAAGCTGCTGTCAAGGCGACAGGACTACGATGCCAAGCTAGCCAAAGTTCAGAAGGCCAAGAAGGAGAAACCTGAATGGGAGGAAGAGATGCAGGCATCCAAGGCCAAGTATGAGGAAACTAGGGAGAATGTCCTGAACTTGATGTACACCATTAATGAATCACAGGTACGTCTAAGGACCATGGGTATTCCGCAGGAGCAAAGAATACATTACTATTGTTCATCTCATTTACTAATCTTTGTGATGATCGTAATTGTAGGATGACAACCTGATCAGTCTAAAATCCTATTACGACGCGCAGTTGGCGTATGCACGCAAGATGGTCGAGATCTTGGAAGCCATTCCCGAAAACACATTTATGACCTCGCCCAACGGATCTCGCTTGTCTCTCTATGCTGGAAACGGCACAGCAAAGAAATTGAGCGGGAAGGATTCACAGGAACCAGAGGACGAACGCTCGAATCTCTCGGACGACCAATCCAGCACGCAATCAATACCCAATGGACGTCACCCCTTTGATAGGACTCCATCCACTGCAGATCTGCGTCGCAGCAACATGAGCCAACATCTGAACCCAGAACTGAGTCGATCCATGTCGCATCTGACACCCAATGCGGCACAAACGAGAAAGAACAGCAGTGGAGGAAGCATTCGTTCCAACGGACTGATGGCATCTCCCGCTGTCCCAAGTCGAGGCCGGACTCAAAAGCAAGTGCGGGCACTTTATACCTTTGATGCTACAGGCGAAGGCGAACTGTCCATCCAGAAAGGCGACATCATCCGCATCGTGGAAGAGATCGATGAAGGGTGGTGGGAGGGTGAGCTGGTCGACACGAACGGTGTCCGACACACTGGAATGTTTCCTTCCAACTACTGTGAGGAGGTCATGAGTGATTCTGGATCGACCCATCGACAGGGGTCCATCCACTCGAACTCATCAGATCCAGGGCGCTACATGGACGAGGATGAGGCTGCCTACTACGAGCGAGAGACTGAGCCAACTATTCACTATGCGGAACCAGAAGAGGAGACCGTTCCTCCCGTTCCAGTCACAAGGAGGGCACCACCGCCACCAGTGAGACAAGCGTCGCACATGATCCCAGCATCGAATGGCAGCGCCACTAACGGACATGCGAATGGTACTGCACGCGCAACACCTCCGCAAGCACGACCAGTATCGACACTGTCGCCAATGAACAGGACTTCGACTCTCGGTACCAGGATGCCTCCACCTCCGCCACCAACTCGACGAGCAGCCGTTGAGTCGATGAGACACAGTGCAGTCTTTTCGAATAGCTCCACGCCGGCTGTGTCGCCACCACTTGTGTCGGCAGGACCATCGCCTCCACCGACGGCTGTCCCATCGACGCCCTCTACAGCGTCGATGATGGGTTACATCCCCAAGGACTACTTCTCGAACCAGGCGCTCAATCCGGCCGAGGCCGACATGGGACCGTGTCGCGAGTGCCAGTGCACGGACTTTTCTGCCAATGTTTTCAAGCGTGGCAGCTGCAACAATTGCTTCCATATCCATTAAACTTTTCTACCTAATAATAATATCTAATGTAATAATCCGCGATCCCGGGGTTTTTTCTTTTTTTTTCTTTTTTGTTCTACAATGATGGGATAACCGGGAACACTTGTGCTAGGCATGTGCGGCTTTCAATGATGATAATGTGGTTCAGGCGCATAATATCGTAATACGACTTATTCAAACATATATAGTCTACATGATAGATGATCTGTAACGGGCTTCTTTTTTTTTTTTTTTTTTTGTTGTGGCTTCTCGTACCCCAGCGGACGATAACCGGATTGATGGGCTTGGTCCTGAACAGTACTTGGGCGGAAGCAAGCTAGGCACAACAAGAGGGGAACGGACAGAGCGAAGCAGGGCAGCGGGAAACATGGATGATGCCCTGGTGATCGTGTTCATGCGTTGTCGGACTCCAATACCATATTTGATTTCTTTTTAGGGGCAACCTTTTTTTTTTTTGTACGTTGTACCTTTTAGGTTGTGTTTGGGCAAGAAGAAATCATCATCCAGGGATAGATAGTTCTGGACAATATGTATGGGATTGTCTTTCGACGCAAGATGACATAGTACTTTCTCTATGCCGACATGCAGGGCTTACATACTCTTTTTTTTTTTTTTTTTTTTGGCTGGAGTCAAGAAGGAGGCGGAGCATAGTCTATGACAAGGGAAGCCATGATGCTCTCTATACGGACTAGATTACAGTGGATGTAAACCCTTTCCTCCCCCCCCAATACATGCCCCGCGACATATTTGCTTCTTTGTCCTTGTCCATATCCTTAAGCAGGATGCAGGATTATGACTATGAGGACCAGAAGCGGAAGTGTGTCGGCCCTGTCCTTTGGCGCTGTGACAGTGAAGTGTGGAGTTTAGATGCGTGTGGTCCACGGTATTATTTTTCGGCGTAGCACAGGAACATGGGACAGGCACCGGGTTTAAAATCCCTCCCTCTCCCTCTCCCCCCTTTTTTTTTATTCAGGACCACACAGCCTGAGACCCTCAGGCGTCATCGCTGTGGGCGAAGAGAAACAACGGCACGGACCTGGGGGATTATGAATGGCAGCGATTCGATTCGAGTCATGAACGAGAGCAGGGAACAGAGGCGTCTGGACGAATGGATAGGCCTGGGTGGATGTTTGTCATGCAAGAAAAGGTTCGCTGCTCAGGGCAACCGGGAATAAGTTGAAGATGGCGGAAGATAGAGAGATATATTGATCATGTCATTGTCATTATTGTATGCTAGCTATGCTCCATGCTCTGTACTCTGTTCAGACTTCTTGGGAACATAAAAAGGACACAGACATCAGAAAGGGGGAACCAATTCCTCTCCCTCTCTCACACACACACTTTCTCATTCTCTCTTTTTCTTCTACCACTTCTGCTACTTCTATCAAACGTCTTCATCGTCAATTGCTTCTCTCTCATACCTTCTTTCATTCATACACGCTACGAACAATTGACAGCAATCACTGCAACGCAAAGCAACCTGCTAAACCTAAAAAAACACCACACTCGTCCTTCCTTTCCATACAACCAAACTCCCCCCATTGCTTCTCGCCAAAGCCTTTTGAAAGAACGCATCTTTTCTTAAAACTCCACCCGCTTTTATACAGCGTTGCCTTGTTTCTTTCCTTCTCTCCTTCTCTTCATCGTTCCCTCTTACGCGTGCCGCCCACTCCCCTCTCTCTCACACCTTTCATTCCCAACAGTCGACTTGGCCATATACAGTCAATTCGTCTTCACTTTATCTGCACCCATTAAATATATTCAACTGCCGTCATGGGATTCTGTCATCGTTGCGGCGAACTTGTCCACGGCGCAAACTGTCTAAAGTGCGGTGGCCGTTCAGTATGTACGTTCTTTTCTGAGCTCGCGAATGCCAAAAGCGCTATCATAAATGTAACCATGGAGTGCGGATCCCCTCTCCTCGTCGTTACCTCCCCAGCCTTATCCTCTCAATCGATCGTCATCTAGAGAACGCGTTGATGAATCTAACCCTCGTCCAATGAAACTACCTATAGCATCCGTCACAAGTGGGCTCCAGTCCAACTCCAGGAACGACCCTTGGATCAACGCGTAAGTACTACCTCTGCTTTTTTTTTTGTTGTTGTTATTGGCAGCTGTCGACGGGCAGGCAAGCAAAGTAGACAGAAAGGCATGTCCGCCTTGTAGGCGAAAGGGCTGAGGACCCACAACAAAACGACACATAAACACCTCAATCCACGCGGACACTGTACATGGCGTACTCTTTACTCTTTTCTATTTCAGTGCGGATCACGCGGATCATCAGGAAGGGGAGGGGGGCGTCGTGGCCTGTCCTATTCTACTCAGGGGTGGACTGTGGAATCGAAAAAAACGGTATCGAACCTTGGCAAAAACACTCGTACACACAAAGGGGTCGCAGGAAACAGACCAGATGGACAAGCTGATCGATATCCTGTAAACCAGAAGAATGAAGGACAGACCCTGTTCGGAGAGGCACTAACGTTACACTCTCATCAAATATATATATATATAGATATCAAAACATCCTTGATGGAGGCATCTCAAAGCCTTCGAAGCGTATGTCCATGCCCGCTGTTCCTTCCATGACCAAACCGCAGTCGCAGTCACTCGTCATTCAGAAGCACTGTAATGGTTGCTACAAACAGATCTTCCAGGTGCGTCAACATTCCCTCATTTACAAAAACACGCGCACTAGTGTGTCCTATTCTTGGAAGAGACCAATATGATACTAACCGCCGGAATTACATTGCAACCTTGATAGGCCAAGGTGTTTGTGGAGCCAGGGAAGCCGTCTATCATCTACTGCGAGAAGTGCTATATCGAAAAGTTCACTAAGGGAAGCTGTCCGACCTGCACCAAGCCCGTTTTGTCCAAGACCGACCCCTATATCACACACAATAAGCGGACATGGCACGCAGTCTGCTTCAAGTGCTTCAAGTGTCACGTCGATGTAGCCTCAAGGCCCATGGTTGACTTGCGTGGACGACCCTGCTGCGAGGAATGTCTTATGGCACAGGCAGGAGCAGAGAACCAGAGTCCATCTCTTCAGGATCAGGATCTGTCAACCTTCAGAGATAGCCCCACACCCGGAAACCGCTCAGCCGCCAACTCACCAGCACTTTCTTCATCACCCCTGCCTGCAAACACAAGAACATCCAACAGCCCCTACCTTGACGCATCATTGGAAATCCCTTCCCGCCTGCAGCCCAACTTGTCTCCCCTCGATATCAACTTGGACAGGAGCCACATGCAGACAAGCCCACCATTGTCTGCACAGAGCACCTCTAGCCAGTCATCATTGGGGGCATCATCGTCTTTCAGAAACGCTGGATCGAGTGGATACACAAGCGGTACCTCATCGACCTATTCCAGCTTGGGACGTAAGGGCTCTGATTCACTCACGCCCTCGGCTCTCCCATCCGGTTCAGCTTCTAACCTGCTCAGGGCAGAACACGGCTCAACCACAAGTAGCCCAGTCCTGTCCTACCGCCGACCCAGCTCCTCCCTGTCCATTCATTCGTACAACAGCTCCAGGCCATCTTCACCTGCGCTCAGTCGACATGAACAAGACTCCGATGGAGGGTTCAAGTCGAATGACGAGACCGATACGCCCGGCAAGGACCAAGGACTCGCCGAGAACATGTCCGAGTCAACCCTTCACGGGTTGCATCGGGCAAGGTCGCATTCGACGCCCAGTGCAGATAACCGTGTAGATCAATACCCTACCTCGTCCGTGGACGCCAACCTTGTAGCCCCCACAGAAAAGCTCTCCTTGTCGCCAGTAGAACGTCCGCAACCTAAAGCAGAGCCTTCGACTGGGCCACAACGACCGATTATAGGTCGTGCGCGCTCTCGGACCTCTGTTGGTCCAGCACCATCAGCTTCGGTGCGAGCGAGAACACAGGCGTATATGAACCAAGCCAAGTCCGGTAGCTCACCTACAAGAAGCAACAGCCAGATGTTCGGCTCGAGCCAGAACTTGACTGTTAACCGGGCCTCGTCTATGCTCAACCACCCGTCCAAGCAAGAGACATCGCCGTCTGCAGCTGCTTCATCAGAGGCCGAGTCCAAGCGTCCGTCCTTGCAGCGACATGGCCGCCAACGTTCGAGCACTGTCGGAGAGGCCGTCAGTTTCCCTTCCGTGAACGTGGACTCGCCAGTGAGCCCGAGTCTTTGGCGTGCATCCATTCCAGAGAACCATTGTCTGAAGTGTTTGGAGAAGGTGACGGAGAACGGGGTCCGGTTACAGAATGGTGATCGATACCATATCAGTTGCTTTTTGTGCCACGGCTGCAAGCAGGTCTTTACAGAATCGGAATTCCATGTCGTCTTGGGCCGACCCTATCATCCAAGCGTAAGTTTTCTTTTGTGTTTATGAGAAATCATTACATTTTTTATTCTTGAATTGAATTGAATTGAATTGAATAGAATTGAATTGAATTGACTTACTAATGCTGTAATCTGTATCTTTGTGTTATGGCATCGATAGTGCGTCTCTATGGCTGGCCCATCGAGCGCGATGAGTGCGTTGACGAAGTGCCAGCAGTGCCACAAGGTCATTACCGGCAAGTCAATCCGGTTTGCTGGTCTGAACTACCACACACAATGCTTTGCTTGCACACACTGCAACAAGGCGCTCACCAGCACTAGTCGCTTCTTCGAAGTCGAAGGTCGGGTCGAGTGCGAGCAGTGCTGTGACGAGCGCGACAATGCGTCCCATCTGCCGCCCAAGATCGTGCCTGTCCCTCGAGCGGCAGAACACTTCCCGATGCCAGTGATCGACAGTTTGTCCCGACGGGCCAGCCTGCCTATGGAGCCCTCGGGCCCAGGTATGATGGCGACCAATGCCAATGGAAACCTCTCTCGATCTGGTTCTGGTTCCGGCTGCGGATCCCCTGTTGGTTCAGCATCTCCACTGCGGTCACCAGCTTCGCCCTCGGGATCTACGAACAATTTTCTTAACGATGTGAGGGACCAGACCGCCGGCAGTGGAGCAGCGTCACCGGTGTTGGTGATGCCGTCTCCGCTGGCAGAGCGAGCGACCCCTCCGGTGTTGACATCGTTCTTTGGTACGAGGACGCGTCCATTGCCAAAGTTTGGAGGTGTGACGACGTGTCCACGTTGCCATCTGGCCGTGAGTGTGATGGAACAGGTCCCTGGGCCCAAGAATGAGAAGTGGCATAAGAAGTGCTTGAACTGCACGGGATGCAAGAAGGTGTTGGATTCGAGCGCGCTTACGCGTGGTGAGGGCGAGGCCTTCTGTCGTGCATGCTTTGTAAGTGTTTTTTGACTTTTTTTGCTTTCGCTTTATGAGAATGATAGCGTTGTCTGTAAAAGGATACTAACAAGTTTTTTTTAATATTTTATTTGACTCTTGTAGAACAAGACGCGTGGTCGAGTTTGAAGAGGGCGTAAAAGCTAAACACCATTTTTGATCGGCATCCACCAAAGGCCAAGGCGAACCTTCCTTATTTAGTCTTCGTTATTTTTTTTAAAGAAAAAAAGAATAAATGAATGACAATCGAAAAGGAAAAAGAGCGACACTCTTTCATATTCATACCTATCGCGTCATCTTGTACGGTAGAGCATGTCCGCTGTTGCCTCGACGGTACCCTATCTTGTGTTTCCATATGAGCATGTAAAAAGGGGGATGGGATGGTCTAGTTGAACAACAGGCCAGCAGAGTAAACAAGGGTGATTGCGCTTTGTGAAGACGCGTGCTCAGGAATGAATACAACAAGGTCAGTCGCTTCTTCGCTGAGGGTTTATTCATACATGGGTCTGAGGACGAAAAGCGGGAGCGGGAGCGAAAGGGATACATAGTCTAGCATGTGTGTCATTGGTAGCGGGTGTATTTCGACCCAGAAACGCGTATTCTTTTTTTTTTTTTTAGGCAGACCCATGGTGATTTGCGATGTTTCATGCGGATCAAGGCGCGCGTACATGTTTTGTTGCGTGGGCCACCCCACAGCTGAAGGGACGGGGCTGGTGCCTCTTTTCTCTATTTTCTTTTTTTCATCATCTCTTTGTCGTCGCCACCATCATCATCCTTCTCCATCCTCCATCCCTTCATTCTTCCCCTCATCCTCCATCTCCGCTTCCTTCTCGCTTCTACCGTCTCGCGCGAGCGGATACACGCGTCGTTGTTTTATTTATTTGCTTGCTTCTTTTCTTTTTCTTTTTTGTATGTTCCTCCACAATCACCCTTTTTCATCCTTTGCATTGCATTGCGCTGCATTGCCTTTTTTTCTTTTATTTATTTTTATCCACCCATCCCTCGCACCTTGCTTCAAACTCATCCCTCCCATGTTCGCATCTTGCTAGTGTACTTTACCTTGCTTCGTCACGTCGAAAACGATCTCTCGCCCTGTCTGCTTCTGAGCAAGCGCGCCATAACGCCTTTCAACTATCACAACAACAACAAATAAAGAGATCATGAGCACGATAAATAACACGAACACCCCTACCCCAACAGATGGTACCGGCGAACGCGATGCTTCAAACACGAACACGATCAACCACCCTAGCATAAACACCCTCGGCGGCAGCAGTAATACCAACACCAGCATCGACCCGAGCAATGCAACAACCGTCGCGACCAATATCGCCTCTGGACCATTTCTCGGACTCTTTCCCGCGGCAGGAACTGTCACTGTTACACCTACCACTTCCTCGAACGCGGAAGCACAGCAGCAGCCCTCTATCGGGGAGGTCACGACGTCGTCCCTACCACAGGCAGTGTTCGCACCAAGCGCGTCCTCGATTGAGCCTGATGCAAATGTTATTTTATCGCTGTTGCCGAGCATCTCGGCCATCCCGGGAATCGACACCAACGGCGCCAGCTCCATTCAGCCGATAATGGAAGCGCCAACCTCAAACCCAGCAGCAGTAGCCGTTTCACCGTCGACAAACATAGTCCTACAGGCACAGGCACAGGCACCGCTGCAGCGACAGCAGGAACAACCAATGTCTGCTTCAGTGCAGTTTCTGCAGCAGCAGTTGGCTGCACAACAGGAGGCAGCGAACCCCTTGGCTGGCACTGCACAACAAGGACAAGCATCGGAGCAAACACTGGAGCAAGCACGAACAACGCCAGGACTGTTGCTCAATGCACAGCCTTCACATCCAGTCCAATCTCAGCCTTTACAACAACTTGTCACACAGCAGCTTCTCCAGCAGCTACAGCAGCAGCCTTCTCAGAGCCAAAATATGTCTCAGCCCCAACCCCAACGGCAGTCTCTCCAGCAGCAGCGATCGTCTCCAATGCGGACACAGCAGGTACAGATGCCCCAGACTTCTCAAGTGTCTGTAGCAAACCAGGACGGCGCAATAATTTCGTCCATAGATTTGGCAAAACCGGCTATCGCCCCATTGAGTAACGCATCTAGTCAGAAGCAGCTTCAGGAACGGTCTCAGCAACAACAGCATGATCTTCAGCAACTGCAGGAACACAATGCACGACTGGCAGCTGCAATGGCTCCAGCTGAGAGTGGAGGACCGGTACCAACACCTCAGAATAACAGTACCATGCAACCACTGGAGGGCATGATTAGCAACAGCGATAACAACAGCAGTGGCACAACCAATGGCAACAACGCTGACGTCCCGGGACTACATCTTCCACCAACTTCCTCACCCTCAGCACAATCATCAGTCCTCGTGAACGACTCTCCTAGTGTAGGACAGCAACAGACACCACCAGTATTGGAAGGGAGCAAAATTTCGAACGTTGGCGGCAGCGATCACATCGTCAGCTTCCCTAGATCACCTGTTATTGGACTCGGAGTTGAGCCTGAGCCTATGAGTGAACCACTGAACATTTCTGCCGGATCATTTGAAGCACCGGGCTCCAGCAATTCGATCCCATCCAGTCAGCTAGAGGGCGTTAGTCCTCCGGTAGGAAAATCTCCCCAGATCTTCAAAGCAACTTACTCGGGCGTCCCGGTTTTTGAGATGATATGCAGGGGAGTTGCGGTGATGCGTCGTCGCTCGGACTCTTACCTGAATGCGACCCAGATTTTAAAGGTGGCCGAATTTGACAAGCCGCAGCGAACGCGTATCTTGGAAAGGGAGGTCCAGACTGGGGAGCACGAGAAGGTCCAAGGAGGCTATGGAAAGTACCAAGGTACGAAGGTTTTTTAGGCTGTCAACTTTGCTTGGATTGAAATGAATAGTGTCCAGTGTTGAATATTTTCGTTCACACTTACTCATTTACTCCTCCTAATCATAGGAACATGGGTGCCGTACGATCGTGGAGTTCAGCTGTGTCAGGAATATAACGTGCTTCAATTGCTCCAGCCATTACTTGAGTACCAATTCTCGAAGATCAACAGCCCACCTCTGGCGCCCAAACACGTCACTGCCGCAACGAACAGACCCCGAAAACCAAGGGAGCCAAAAGCCCCAGGAAAATCAAGGATGAAGAAGTCAAAGTCAAAGGGAGCCGCTCATCTTTTGCCAAAGCCTGGAATGCAAGGACCAGTTATGGGTATCATCGAAGGTTCCGGTGCTGGTCGCGAGGGATCCATACCGACGTTTGATAATGATGGCGATGATGATGTGAGCACGTCGGATCTTGACGATGAAACGCAAAGTCGTGCTGGTACGTCACTGTCGTTTATTTTGTATGTTGGTTAGCATTTACGAATACCGATGTCAATGGCCGGAGCGGTACTAATACTATTTGGTTATGGCTTTCTCGGACATGAATAGGCACTGAAGCCAGTATGGACGAGACCATGAGCATTTTGTCAGCTCAAACCAGAACACCCTCACCGATTGAGTCGCGTGCAGATCTCTCTTCGAGTGAGATGTCTGATGTAGAAACAAATGCATCAGGACGACGACGGCGCCAGAGATCTGTCGAGCACGCACCAGGACCTCGCAAAAAGCAGAACAGCCGCCCAGGAGATGAACTTTTCATTGGATACCATGGCGGTCACAGCGGGCACCCGTCTTCGCAGCAGCAGCAGCAGCCGCAGCTTGGATACCACAACCCAGCTGCTTTTCATGCTCAGGATGTAGAAATGCGTTTGAGGGACAGTCCTCATTCACCATCCTTGCGTCAACCGTCGCCGTCCCCTCGTCGTGGGCCTTCAAGTGAACGTGGCAGGACTTTAGGTCCAGGGTCATGGCAGGACGATCGTTTGCCGAATGCTGGAATGGCAGCGGATGAATCCAAACAGGGCCTGTATGCGGAGACGCTGCTCAACTATTTCGTATCGGACTCGGTCACACTGCCTTCAATTTTGACCCACCCTCCTCCAGATCTCGATTTTGACCTCATCATCGATGAAGAGGGACACACACCTTTGCATTGGGCGGTGGCGATGGCACGAACAAAGATTGTGAAGCTGCTGGTACAACATGGCGCAGACATTTACAGAGTTAATAATCAAGGGCAGACCGCTTTGATGCGATCGGTTCTGTTCACCAACAACTTTGATCTCAAAACATTCCCGACCTTGCTGGAGATCCTCCAAAAGACCATCTTCACGATTGACAAGAACGACCAGACTGTTTTCCACCATGTGGCGGTGACGGCGGGAATGCGTGGCAAGGTGCATGCATCCCGGTACTACATGGAATGTCTGCTCGACAAGTTGACACAGCACCCCCAGGAGCTGGCCTCGATCATCAACGTGCAGGATGTTGTCGGCGATACGGCACTGATAATTGCCGCACGGATTGGGAACAAGAAGGTCGTGCGATTGCTTCTGGAAAAAGGCGCAGATCCAAAGATTCGAAACAAGTCTGGTCGGAATGCGGATGATTTCCTGCAGGACACAGAAATGAATGTCGCCGGCAGCAGCAGCGGTGGCGGTGGACCTCCTGTGTCTTCTTCCTTCCCTCGTCCCCAGCAGCAGTCAGCGCTGCCACCTTCATCATCCTCGTCCATACCATCACCAGCAATTTCTGGAGGCCATCATCTTTCCCCACAACAGCACCAGCAGCAACAGCAACCACCGCCTCATCATCATCACCAGCAGCTACAACAACAACAGCGTTCCCCTGCCCATCCTCATCAGCATCATCATAACAGCAGCAATATTGGCAGCAGTGGCAACGGCAACCCACAGCGCATGAGCCATACTGTCAGCCAGCAGCAACCGCATCACCACCAAGGCGCCATGCCCCCGTCGGCATCAACCACTCCACGCATACCTAATCACCCATCCCCTAACCCGCATGGTCACCCCTCCTCGACCATGCGATCGATCACTCCACCACCTCCAAGACAAGGAGGTCATACATCACTGTCGTCAAACAACCTGGATCGCTCACCCAATGCAGGTTATCAGGACTACCCTCCCAATCGATCTCCCAGGAACCCGCTCCAATCCCACCTGCCTGGTCCTTCGGCGGCCTCTCCACCTCTCTACGGTCAGCGTCTCGAACCTACCACTCGTCCCAACCCTATGTACGACCCATCGTCTGGACGTGGACACCCGGGCTTTAATGGCCATCCTGCTGGCCCCGCAGGCAATCGAGGATTGGCGATGGAGCGGACTCCATCTTCGTCCAGGGATCCTGCTGCATATGCCTCTGCACCTCACAATGGCAGCGGCCCTGACCAAGCTCAAGGTCGGCCATCTAAGAAGATGATTCCGGTAGTGACGGAGCTCTTTGAGCAGCTGACGCAGGCATATGAGAAGGATTTGTATGAGAAGGAGCAGGATCTTTTGGATGCGCGAAACATGCTGCAGGGGATTCAGGTCGATATTCAGGATGGTCGTCGGGCGATTGACGAGCTGCGTTCCAAGACGATGTATTTGCGTCAGGCGGAGGACCAGGTTAGGACACTGGAGGGTATGATTCGCCACGAGATCAACCTGCGCCAGCGATTGAAGCTAGAACATTTGGTTGCGCAGGAGGAAACGCGATTGAGGCGGGAGATGGAGGAAGAAAAGGAAAAGGAGAAGAACTCGTTTGGGGCGACAGGAACAGGTGCTGTTGATTTGGAACGCGTGCGTGCGCTGGAAAAGGAGGCGGCGGAATTGAGGTCTAGTCTGGCACATCTCCAGCAGACGCGCAAGGACCAGGTGGAGCAGGTTGTGCAGCTGAAGAGTCAACAAGGAAAGAGAAGACACGAGTACAAGCGGTTGATTGCGCTGTGTTGCAATGTATCTATCGATGAGGTCGACGGACTGTTAGGGCCGTTGTTGAGTACGCTCGGAAGCGAGGATGGACTGGTCTAAACGAGGCCGACTCTATTTTATTTGATATATGCTTTTTACTTTTTCTGTATTATTACCATGTTTTACTCTGCCACTCAAATAAGACTTGACACCGAAAATACATAGATCTTTTTTTTTTTTCGAGGTCCTTGCCTTCCTTGACTCCACCCCTCCTTTGATTCTTCAATGGGGTGCATCATGTGACGCACCTCCAATAAATGACCCCGCGAGTTATGGGGGAGATCACTTTTTTGAACAATCATTCATTTGCGAACCATGGACGACAGCATCGAATTCGAGAGCGAAGGCGAAGAGAACTACACGCCCCTTCAACGTCGTCTAGGGAAGAGACCCGCACGGGAGATTGAGGATGACTTTGACGACAATATCGACGACTTTGACGACCTCAAGCGAGATGACGGCGGACGAAAACGCGGTGTGAAGGCAGGAGGGTCAAGTTCAAGAGGTGTACCGCGTGAAGACGACGACCGCGATGATGATGGCGATGGTGATGGCGATGAACATCAGCAGGTTGAGGAAGAAGAAGAAGACGAGGATAAGCCCAATTTTCGACCGGTAAGGAAGGCTGCTTCACCAAGAGCTATAAAAAGTGATATAAAGGATCCAGGGCTTTGGACACTGACAGCAGATCAACTGGTTTTTCTGATAGGCTACAATGGGAGCTATATTCAAAGGCGTCTGGACAGATCCTGGAACCAAAGGTGATGCACCAACAAGGTCTCTGCTTGTCGTTTTCGAGAACTTGAACAAGATGCGTCGTGGACTAATACTCTCATTTTCCTCGCTATGTCTCTATGTAGCCCATAAGGAAGCGTTGGAACTGTCAGCGGAGTACCTACGACTGTTTACGATCGAGGCATTGCATCGGACAGCAGCATACCAGCGGGAACAGGAGGACGAAGAATTGAGGAACGAGGAAACGTTGATTGAGCTCGATTCCTTGGAGGCCATCACACCACAGCTGGTCATGGACTTTTGAGGGCGTTGAGTGTAGCTATTGACAAGTTCAGGCGCAGTCAATGAGCTGTCCAGTTACAACACGCCAGAAGGTCGTTTATGGGCCCTGTCCTCGGCGCAAGAATCATTGCACGGAACGGCATGGTGAGGATAGGCGAGATCTGCCCTTACTGCCCTTCCCGCCTTGTACAGTAGGCGGGCAAGTGAGCTGGAAAGGACGACTTCCCGTCAGGTGTAACAAACATTGCAGCAGCCATGGTTGTCCAAAGACAAATGACATCCTCGCTTTGCGCTTTGGTCATGACAAACACAAAATAAAAAAAACTATGAGTACAACAGCACATTCGCTTTCCCCACAGAAAAAAAAAAAAAAGTGCAGAACACCCTAATCACCTTCATCGTGTCCCATTCTTCATCCTCCACATCTCACCTCCACCCGCTCACTCGCTACAAACACATATACCCCTAATACAGACTCTTTGTCAACAATGGGAAGACGATTATCAATGTTCTGCCCCTGTCTCCCTCGCAAGCAACGAGACAATTTGCTATCCCGATCATTGTACCCTGACCAGGATTCCTCAGGACATGAAGACTACAGTGACGAGGACGACAATGGATACCAGCCCTACAGACACAGTCATACACAATCACATTATCCCCATACCTCTCGTGCACGGCTCCAGTCAATGGAACCATCATCATCGCCACCCAATGCGAGCGGCAGCAATAACGATAATCCCTGGCCGTCCAGGTTTTCCAACGGTCGGCTCTCGAGACATGCGAATCAGCACAGTTCACAGGACAGGAGCAACCTAAGGAAACCAAATCCGTTCAGGACACCCTATCGGGATGATGATAATGATGATGACGAGGATCAAGAGGGAGTAGATGCGAATGGCGAAAGGACGACGACAACAACAACAACAACGACAACGGGGGCGGGGATAACGAGCTTTGAACCATATCGGGACGATGATAGCGAGGAGGACTCGAAGGCGATTCATCCCAAGATGGACTATCCGTCAAATCGGATCCGATCGTCGTCAACGACAGCTACATCGATCAATCCAAGCCCTGCGAAGAGGTTCGTCCGTGCACCCCGGAACCCGCAAGGGAAATCGATGGCGTGGGGCGATGAGGATGACGGATATGGAGATGCGGAGGAGGTGATTGATGTGGATGCACTCATTGCTGAACAGGTATGGGATCCTCTTCTTTTTCCTCGGTTCAGTTCGCAGCCATTGCGTGCATATACCTCTGCGTGCATATACCTCTGCATGTTTTAATCGCCAACGTGCTCTGCTGGTTGATTGGACGGACCTACATGTATTTTTTTTTTACACCCTTCCGCTCGGCTCTCTGCAAACGCTTACATGTCAAAGTGCCAAGAGCTCTACTCTATTCCTCGAAAGAATGAACGTGCACGCTCTGGCATGTTTATTTTCGCTTGGCATGTGGCCACCCCACCTCCCTTCACTTCTGCTCTCTCTACATAATGTGCTGACAGATCATTTAATTCCTAATCCTCCTCCTCGTCTGTCATCTAGGAACGGATTACGAAGGAACTGGCCGCTCAGGAGGAAGCCCTGCGGAAGGAGGAAGAGGCCGCGATTGTGGCAAAACGTATGGCCGCCATTCGTGCAGCTGAGCGGCGAGGGCTTTTGCGGTTCGAGGGTGATCAGCTCGTTATTCCTGGAAGCAGCGTGAACAGCGACAACGACAATGACCATGAAAGTAAAGATAAGGGCTCGTCTAGTGCTGTCAACCAAGGGCGTACGGTCCAGGATGATGGCGACTGGAACTATTCCAGGCGGATTCAGCAGCAGCAGCAGCAACAACAACAACAACAAAACAGACATCCAATGGAACGTACGACATCTTCAGCGGCCTCGTCGTATGTCGGAGGGATCGATGCCTTCAACCAAGAACTCAAGATGATGAGCCTGGATATCAACCGTTCAGAAAGCAAGCACCACAACAAAAATGTGGGCAGGAGTAACTCTCCGCAATTACCACTACCGACACCATATGACATGGCAACAACGACGACTGCAACACCGAAACCTGCACGGATATCAACTTTGACAAGTGCGGTCCAAACTACACCAAAGACGGTTTCAACGGGTGTATCGACATCGTCATCATCGACCTTGAGCCCGTCCTCGGTCATGATTAGTCCCAGAGGAGTGTTCAACAGTGTGGCGACGTTCCTGAAGAAGGTCGATGGGGTGATCGCAGGTGAGAGCGGTGATTCTTCGGACGAGGCGACGTTATCAGACAAAGAACAACAACAGCAGCAGCAGCAGAAACAGAAGCAAGCTCGAGGTGAGGATAAGAGTCGAGCAGCTAGCTATATGAATGGACCCCAAAGCTTGACGACGAATGCTGCCGACGACAATGTAGGAAGGGAAAGAAGCAGCGGTGGTGGATACAGTACCGTTGATGCAGAGGGTCGTGGCCAGCACCGGCAAGATAGTACTGTGGCAATTCATTTGGATGCTCAGGAACGACCGTACCCAGAGGACCCGTTCAATACCCCAACAGGGCCGCACTTTCCAAATGCGGAGCGCCTGTCATCATACTCAACTGACCCCTCCAATGTTAGCAACACTATACCCAAGAGGTCGTCCTCAACGACGAGTTACAAAGCGCCAGAGCCTTCCAAGGCCACAACAGAACCTGTTGCTGTTACGACTGCAGCACCGGAGGCGGGCATGTTTGGGACGTTTACGTCATTCTTTAATACGGGATCAAGTCTCATGGGGTTCTTTGGCGGATCAGGCGGTGATGCCGAAGAGGATGAGAGGGGCCAGAATAAGGAGGATGAGTATGGTCGGCGATTGTCGAGTTTGAAGTATGGGGATCCGAAGAAGCATCGGTTTAGTTATCGGAAGGCGACTGTTGAGGACGACGACGACGACGATGATGATGGCATCGACGACTATAATTTTTAGGAAGCGATCTTTGCTTTGTCCCGTATCCCCATGTCCCCGCTAAAATCTTATGTAAACTCTAAAAAATTCATCCCATATATCGGATGAATTTAGGACAAGGGATACATACTTTCATACCCTCGTATTCAGATACTTTATATCCGCTTTACAGACGCACTTCTATAATATATTTACCATAAAGGACTGGGATCGATCTGTCTACGGCGATGGGTGGATGACTAGAAAGGCCAACTGTCAGACCAACAGGCATGTCAACAATGCCCGTTCGTTCTTCTTTTGCTCTCCTTGGAGGCGCAGGAGAATAGACGGAGTCTAGGCGTTTTCGATCACGTCCATCTACACGCGCTCTTGCTAAGCATGTATACTGCAGCGATCTAAGGTTAGGGAGGTGAAAGGAGCGCGATGAGCACAAATGCTCTTCCTCGGTATGTTCTCCGACAAAGCAAAGCAAACCGAGTAGGCCGCAGTCCCTGCCCGTCATTCGCTTGACAGCCCGAGCACGATGCGATGGGGATGAGGCACTGCAAACCCTAATAACCTTTCCGGGCTCACTGTCTACTCTAAACTAAAGAGCTCTCGGAGCGGCGCGTCCTCAAAAGGGAAAGACCAGCAGCCCCGATCAGGTCCAGGTGCCACTTTACTGCGCTCGCCTCCCTTGTCTCCCCTTATTAAGCATCTTTTCATCCTCTACTCCTTCTTTCCACTTCACTCCACTCTGCTTTTGTCAACTTTGTCGTCTCACCACAAGCATCAAGCACCAAGACAAGCACACGCCCGCGTATCAACCCCATATACCTCCCCTCTCCTAGTTTACAAACCACGCACTCCCTTATAATGCGTTCTTTTGCCAACCCAGTTTTCTTGACTGCGGCCGTCCTGGCCATGGTCGCTTCCACTGTCACCGCGCAGAAGCAAGTCATCGAGATCGATCGTCAGTTTCCATCCAGCCAGGTCAACTCCCTGAGCCAATTGGCCCAGGGACCTTACCCTTCCGGCGAGACCCTCGCGGAGGCAGCACCGAACACGCTCGAGAAGCGTGACTGTACGAGTGGATGCTGCGAGCCCGGATACACAAAGCCGTGTGGAAACTACTGCTGTAGTGTAAGTCCTCATACTTTCTTCCTTATCCATCTTTTTTCTTTTTCTTTTTCTTTTCTTTTCTACAGCGCTCTGCAAGGACTAGGCATTGATCTTTTACATGCCACGCATTAACCCGTTTCCCTGCTATTAAACAACTTTCCTTTTGCTTACTATTGCTAGTCCTTCTCATGCTCGAAATACGGATCAGGTTGCGGTTGCGATCTCGGCCAAATAGAGTGCTCCGACGGCGGGTGCTGTCCTTTGTTGAGCACCTGCACTGCTGGAAACAAGTGCCTCACACACACCACTGGAGGCTTTGGCAGCCCTGGATTGTCCGCCTCCGGGGCTCTGAGCGTGGTCTTGGCCATGGGTGCCGTCTTTGCGAACGTTTAAAATCTACAATAGCACTGCGTAAGCATGCGTGCCGCCGTTGACGTCGCTGCTGCCACCACCTCCTCCTGATGGATGGCATCGGTGATGCTTCTTTTGGGGATAGAGAACGCGAAAGGGACCTGGACGATCGATAATCTAATTTATAATAATATAGTGCAGGCATTTTACTGTGCGAAATAAAATAAGATAAAAAAAAGAGCACGCCGCTTTAAAAGTCGGCCGATCGTGTTTTTTTTTTTTTTTTTTCTGTTTATTTCTATGAAGGGAGATCCAAAAACGCGTGATAGTGTTCGAATCAATCATCCGCGCCGCATCTTCTCTCCCCTCTCGTGTATAGACTATAGTTCGTTCGACGCTCAACCATTGACTTTACGGAAAACAGAATCGCATGCAGTGAATAAAAAACAAATGCATAGTATCTGCATATAGGGTGTATATCTGGGGGGAGGAGGGGAAAGGAAAGCCAGCCCGTTCAAAAGCATGCTCCTCCTTGTTGATCCAAAAACATACTCAGCCCAACTTTGAACTAGTGATTGGAACCCAAAAAAATTAACCCAGTTAACCCGATTAATCCAGTCGAAAATTAATCTTGGATTAATCCAAGATTAATTTCAGTGACGTTACCGATGTTTTCTGAAGAACGTTGGTTCAAGAGCATAGTTCTGCATCACAAGCAAATCCTCCATAGTCGAAATCTTCCTTCCTTTCCTACTCACTCACGAAGCCCAAAAAATGGGACGTTCATCAACCCCTAACAGAGGCTCGCCCTCTCGACGAGTTTCATCCTCAACACCAGCCGCATCTTCTGCATTGGCTCCGTGCAACAATCAAGCAGCAGAACATCCACATTTGAAGCATTATCATTGAGTACTGCAGTGCTCGACTACAACAACAGTGCAATCTCTGCATCAATGTCATCATCATCGTCAACCATCAATTCCAACCCAACCTCTGCTGGTCTTGTGTTTGATGAACACCCACCATCGCAGGATCTTGATATGCTCTCAGACTCTTCACTCACTCCGTCGTTGTCTCTAAGCCAGGGGACTGAACAAATATTGTGGAGAAAAATCCCAGGTAAGCAAGATGCTCGATGTTGTGCTGTAGGGATATAAAAAAGCTTCGCGCTTGAACTTTCATTAATATGGCTACCTCTCTTTTAGATGATGTGCAGGCCAAGTTCAACAACATTACGGCGATCAATAAGAAGAGCGGTCGCACCGAGTCGAAGCGTCAATGCAAGGAGTGTAACGCTAAACTGTCCGGCAATGCTGGAACGACGACGCTCAAATACCACCTTCGTATTCACGAACGTGAGGACGAGGAGAGACGGAAAAGAGCACGGAATCAACAGCACATGGATGAAGTCTCCTCACCAACACCATATACCATGACAGCAACACAGAAAAAAAAGGAGTTCATCCAGGCAGCACTGAACTGGATTACACAGGACTATGAGCCCTTTTCAAGATTTGATTCCCCAGCGTTCCGGGAATTCTTGACCGCCATAGACCCTAACGTCAAACCGGTCTGCGCGAAAACGATTCGGATGAGGCTGCCCGACTTTCGAGCCCACATCGAAAGGCAGATCAATACGCTGTTGCAAAAGACCTTCAAATTCGGGTCGATTACTGTCGACGATTGGACCAGTACTAGTGGTCGCCCGTTTATGTCGATGACCCTGCACTGGCTCGACAGCGAGTTCAAGGCACATGAGCATGCATTGGATCTTGTGCCTCATCCATATCCCCATGATGGCGTTTCGATCGGCAAATTGATCCGTAAGTGGTGAAAGTATTTGTAATTTCCAAATGTGATGTGGTGCGATTCCTAGAGATTTTGACCAATCGTTTTTATTTTTGCTTTTGCGAGAGATAGGTAAACTATTGGAGAGCTGGCATATCCAGGACTTCATCGTGTCTCTAACGACAGATGATGCTAGCAACATGAAGCTGGCTGCGAGTTCTGTGGGCATTCCTAGGGTCGCCTGTGCAGCACACATATTGCACAACACCGTCAACGGGGCGCTGAAACTGCACAAAGCCTTGCACGATGTTGTAAGCAAGTGCCATGACCTCGCGTTCTTCCATAAAAGCCCCAAGATGACGCAAGCGTTGGAGGAGGAGCAAAAGCGGGAAAACGAAACCTTGATTCTGAAGGTCATCATGGACGTTCCCACAAAATGGAGCAGTGTTCTGGCGATGCTACAGCGATTGCTCGAGCTTAAGGATGCGATAGCAGCAGCTCACACCGGTCTGGGCGCTACGGACGATATCGACCACCTGCATGCCATGAACGAGCTCAGCCTCACGAATGAAGAGTGGGATAATGTTCAACTGATCATCGGTGTCCTAACGTTGTTCGAAGAGGCAACATTGATTTTTAGTTCGGCATCTCAAGGTCTAGCAGCATCAATGTTGCCATGGATGACCTCTGTTTTCAATGAGTTGGGAGAGCAGAGTGGAAATCCTACAGCCGATTGTCTCCGCCAGTCCCTCCGAGAAGAACTCGAGAAGCGTGTCAAGGACTCGGAAGTGATGATGAAGGCATCGTTTTTTCATCCTTGTTCCAACATTATCTATAGTAGTATGGACCCTGTCAACTTTGTTCGATACAAGGAAAGGCTTCGTCGTGAACTTGATGGTCTCCGGCCTCGCAACAATGCTTCAGTTCAACAACCACAAAACCAGCAGCAACATACAGGCAGACTTACGGCAGCGCTTCTCGAGCTCGTCGCAATGCAGGACGACAACACCAACGCTAACACCAACGCACCGCGTGAGGACGAATTTGAGAGGTATTTTAGGAATCGCCAATGCGACGATTTCCTTGTCGACCCTGTTCAATGGTGGAAGGAACATCAAACAACGTTTCCGTCATTGGCACTTTTGGCAAGAAAATACCTTTCAATCCCAGCAGCTTCAGTGGCATCCGAGCGGTTGTTCAGCAAAGCAGGTAATTTTGTCACAGAGAATCGGAATCGTTTGACTGGTGATGCGCTGAGAGATCTGGTTGTTTGCAACTCTGGCAGACGATGTTTGCAGAAAGCATTCAATGAGAAATAAATGATAAAAACTTGGTGTATTCATTCTGTTTCTCAGAAAGGACCAGAGAATTAATTCTTGGATTAACCGAATTAATTTTGACCAGGTTAACTCTAGGTTAACCAGATTAACCCTGTGGGTCAATGGGTCAAAATGGATTAATCGGGTTAAAATCACTACTTTGAACTAGTGATTGTAACTCGAGTTAACTCGAGTTAACTCTTCGATGACCTTACTGAATGTATTGTCAATTATAGTCTTTTATTTAAGACATTATTGCTAATTGACAATGCAATCAGTGATGTCATCAAATTTTTCAGTTGAGTTAACTCGAGTTACTACTTTGAACACACTTTTTGCCACCAATTTCATTCGGGTGTGCATATCACGTGCACTTGCAGACACTGGGGCGCTTTTTGAGAAAGCTCATTCCATGCAACGCGGTGTGAGCGAATTTGTGCGACCATGGACCATGCGCAATCTTATTTCTTGTATGTACATATCTCTCTCTCTTTTCAGAATGTGGTCTGGTGACCTCCTCATCCATCCTTTTAGTCGCGGTCGGAACAAGGTGTCTAGCTCCAAGGCACAGTATGATCCTGAGACGGTGCCCATCCAGCACAGGACTCACTCTCCTCAATTTTCCTTTCATTCTCCTGTCCAAGAGACCGAGCATGCATTTTTGAAAATAAACAGCACTGCAGAGAGATAAGAGATATTTGTGTGGAATAGACTAAAGAAAAAAATGCCGTGTATTTGTAGTCCAGCTGCCAAGGCCATTTGTTTCCGCATGTCTCTTAGGTTCGCCCCCGTTTGCCAATGTCAATGTCGATGCTGAGGTTGCTATCGCTGTTGCTATTACAGCTTCCTATTGCTGCTGTCGTTTGCATATATTTTTTTATGGTCTTTATGGCCCAGCGTGCGCGTTGTCCTCGCTTTCTATGGTACTGTTGTCGTTCCGAGTCCGTTTCTCTAATATCCTGCGACTTTGCTCAATGGCTCTTCCAGGTGCCGTGTCAGTGCCTCTGATTTGGCCTTCAGGATCCCTAGCTCCACATCGTCCCGTGCGACTAAACACAAGATCATTGTGCTCACGATTGAGATGGCGACCTTTCCTTCCTACGATTCGTTCATTATCAGAAGTGTAAAAGAGCGTCAGTCCTGTCTATTTTTGAACAGACAATTCTCCAACCTTCCTACGAAACTACAAAAATGGTGAAGAAAAAAAAAAAGAGAGAATAGTCGAGTTGGTGCAGTCTAGTGTTGTTGCGTTCGTCGTTTACCTCGCACTCGAGGATTAGAAAGGATAATGTTCCGACTTCGGGCTTGCAATGCTTTGAATAGATGTTCCAGATGTTGGAAGCGATGGCGCCATAGATGCGTGCATCGCGGTCAGACTGAGCGGCAAATGCGAGTAGCGATCCCTCTGGGTTGAGCAATCTGTTTTGACATTAATGAAAATGAAAATGAAAAGAGGGTGGTGTGAGTTGAGGTATCACTTTTCAATCTGATGTTGACTTGACTGATGTGTCATGAAGCAAACATCCATCCGCGTCTTTTTTCTTTCTCCTGGAGTAGTTACATTGTTGCCTTGACTCCCCCTGTGGTCGCTTGCTGAAGTACTTGTGAGATGAGTTTTGGCTTGAGCATGGCTGTGTTTGTGTAAAAGATGGGTTTAATGGCTACAGCGAGTGTGTGTATGTATGTGGTGTGTGTGTGTGTGTATGTGGTGTGCGAGAGCTCTGCTTGGCACAACAAAAAGGCTAGCTGGGGTATTGGAATCACCTGATTCATACATAGTCGTGCGCTAACGAACCGATATGTCCCCATGGGCTCCAAGGAAGATTCTTTGTTGGCGCCCCTATGTTGTGAATTTAGTCTGCATGTATAGTCAATGATCATGCGTCAACAGTGTATGACAACTTGGACAGTCGAGATTCGCCTGCATGCGATATTCAGTCCGTTTCCAGCCCTTTGCATCTCTAAGCAACATGAGGAGATGGACGAAATACTAGGTCGGGTCAAAGACGAGAGTGCCGCCACAAACATCGTGTTCTCATGCATGACATTGTTGTGGCGAAGCTTTTTTTCTTTTTAGATCGCACAGCAATATATGGAATGTGTTGACGTGTCCTTGGCCCGTCGATTCCTCTACAGGGCCAGGTCTGCAGTGGCAATGCAAAGACAGCGGGACAAAGAAGAATAGCATAAGATAGGGGTGCAAAGGCAATATCGCGTTTCCCATGCATAGCAGTTGTTATGGCGAAGCGATTTCTTTGTTCGTACAACGGTAGGTAGGACGTTGTTTACGCGTCATTCATCCATTCATCTACCCCTCGTCCAGTCGATTTCTCAGGGCTGTAGTGGCAATGCAAAGACAGAGGGACAAAGGTAACTGGTTAAAGATAGCAGGGCGGAGACTATTATGGAGCCTTTAGCCCTTGTTCTGGTATGCTGTGCAGAATTATGCGGGGTATAACTACATGGGGGTAAGCTGGCATGAGGCAAAGATAACCAATAATGCTTCAGTTGTTGCATCCCTAAATGGTCCTTGCGCAAAATGCATTATTCCCTCGTGTTTCTGCATGATGAGACCAAGCGAGTTTTATTCTCTCCTTTTGCTATGAGATCAGAGTGGAATGTGCGGAAACCAAGGCTTTGATAGACATGCCTAGAATGTCGAAAGTTGAATCGCTCATGTTTTGTAGTCTCTTTATGGCGAGAGGCTCGAAAGACTGAGTACGACCACTCGCCTGGGCGTGTTCGTTGTGTTACACGACACATTTCTCAAAGGAAGGAAGAGAAGAGTCGACAGCTAAATTCCTCTATCGTGTCCAGATGCCTGCAGATGTATTTACAAAACGTGCATAGGACTTTGGGTCTGTAGCAAAAAAAAAAGGTGGCACGAACAACCGCGTGCTTTTGCTCATTGCACTTCTATCTTCGCTTCACAGCCAATATCAACAGACATCGAGCTCAAACAATGACTGGGCCGACAACAAACTCCTGTAGAGGGCAAGGGAGACGCGCTTGCAGTGCTTGCATGATCAACAGACGGCACTAAAGAGATGTGATCTTAGCGACAAGATCGAGATGAATATACATTTGGTCATTTGGTCCGCTGAGCGAAGACGCCTTCAGCAATTCGAGTTAAGGAACGGAACACTGGCGCCGCCTCGCTCTTTTTGTCTTGATCGACAAAACTGAGAGAATAGAAATAGACATGCAATGTACATGAGTCGTTCCTAAAATTACATCCTGCAAATATAGAGGAGGAAATTATGAATCAGTAATTTGGTTACCATACGGCCGTTGCTGAATGGGGCCGAACTATTCCTGTCCTAGGCGTTTTGGACTTTCGGTCAAATGATTAAATGTCTCGAATGACTGAGGCGCTTTCTCTGGATATGGCTTTTCAGTTTCAAGCATTTCATTCGATGGGCCGCCATCTGCCCATTCATGACCGTAAGGTCAAGAAGTAAAGGAGAATGCCAAGGACCATACTCGCCTTCATGCAGCTTCGACATGTTCTCGGCAATCCTTTGCCTCGTAAAATGACCTCGTGGCTAAAGGAATGGCTAGAAGGGTACGAATAAGAATCACAATGGATATGCTCGATCTGAAAATCCCTCGAAGCCTAGGAAATTCGTAGTAAAAGTCAAGATGGTAGGGGCTAGGACTACATCATTTTTCATCATGCACATACACAAGCGCACTTTTGAAATGTCTTTCTTCGATGGAAGGTGGTGATGGAAGCGTCGGTAACACCATGTGCCCTGCAGGGTGTATCTCTACGACGGAAAGCCGAGATAGATCTAAATGCTCGGAGTGGTGATTGCTTTATAGCAAGGAATTCCTAGACGAAGAGGAGGGGGAAAGCTGCCTTTTGTCTCGCTGTGTCCGTCGTTACACTTTATTATCGAGCAGTTTTAAAGTAATGAAAATGACCGTGGGAATGCAGGTTATGTTATATTCAAAGAACGGTAGGAAGAGTCCAGGATAGCCGGTACGGGTTCCGACAAGTCCATGCAAGCACAAGCGCAGCATCACGCATGGCAGGCACCGTATTAGACCATATTAGGACTGAACCCTGCTGGTGACTGAACAGTCTATTCATTTGCTAAAGCAAAAAATAATCAGAACCTTCTCACTATTCTACGCTCCTATAACTTTGTGTGCGAGTCGCTGCGAAATCACTATCTATCACTGGCTCACTCTTTGATTGAGCTGGAGCAGTACTTCTCGAGTACATGCATGCTATTGGAGAGGTAGGTCGCAAAGACTCCTGTGAAAAAGACATCGTTTCTATATAGGGTTTAAACAAAGGTTGAGCCCTTGTATTTTTCCGTGCTCGTGTCATCCTCTCAGGGACCAGAGGGCACTGCAGCTGTGGACTTCGCCATTTCTCCAGGCTGGTCCAATCGTTATTAGCAGGAGTTCTCATGGATATGGCATACATTTTGGCAATAAATATAAAGGAGGTTCTCTCGAAATGTCCAAACGCGCAATAATACAATAGACAGAAGGCGAAATGCTTTCTTATCAAAGCAGGGAATAGTTGTAGCTTAGACTATCTATGCAGTCTAAGTAGGGATTTCCCCCTTCCTTCTTCGAATTCTTTTATTTTGAATTGGGGAATCCTCAGAAACCTTCTTTTTTTGAGTCAACGATCGTTTATAAACCATGGAACACCCGGACCTCCTCTTTTATTCTACTACTTCTTCAGTACCTACCTTCCTCGCCCTGTTTCTTTAACCGCTACGACTCTTATTCACAGTCGTCTCCTGCAGTCGTTACTGCCGTCTATCGACATCCACACACCCACACCCACGTCCGCTCCTCACGGCAGGTCCCTCCTCACACAAACCCGGAACGACTCTATCATAGACTTGCCCCAATAGTCCAATACTCCCCACCTCTCTCTTTCTCATACAGCACAGCCTATATTCCACACAGCCTTACTTCGTCATGTCCAAGGCAGAGCTGGACCCCTCCGCTCCTGTCCCCACCCTGGGCTCGTCCCAAACACACATCCAGCCAGCAGAGGACCATCCGTCAACCAACAACATCACCAATGATATCCACCCTCAACCAGCCTCTTCTTCTTTGTCTTCTTCGTCCACTCCTTACCGCACGGCCACCACAGTAGCCACTGCTGTCGACCCACGACCAACCAACCATGGTCCCTTCTCCTTCAACCCTGATGACCTCATGCACCTCATCGACCCAAAGTCCCCCGAGACTCTTCATTCGTATGGTGGTGTGGAGGGCATCCTCGCTGGTCTGCATGCAGATCCAGCTAAGGGTCTCTCAACTCCGCACAAATCCCTGACGGCAGTTGTCTCTTCAGAGGATGAAAAGGAGACCCCTGCCCAGGCACAGGTCTCCACCGACTACGCCCACAACTATTCCTCCAATACAGCCCAGGTCACGTTCGAGGACCGCGAGAAGTATTTTGGTCGCAATGTCCTGCCCAAACGCAAGCCAAAGACTATCTTCCAGCTCATGTGGATGGCTCTCCAGGAAAAGATTCTGGTAAGAATATTTTTCCTATAGTCTTGGTCCAGCCCTCTCTTTCCTCCAGCTTTGCCCCTCCCGTCAACACTATCTCCCCCCTGTCCCATCTCCATTCGGCGCACCAAACAATCCCACACCAGAACCAGACGTCAAACACCAAGCACGCCCTGGATCTTTTTTTAGGAGACATGGACGTTGGTGTGAGACACCACCACACGCAATGGACCATTGTTTCAGCAGCTGTTTTTAATTTTTAATTTTTAATTCATTTTTTTACTCCTGCCCCGGGACCCTGGGACTTAATACTTGAGCAGCGGCAGCATGCCCCCCAGTCCCCTGCAGCCAACTTATCCTGTCAGTCTTTGACATGAGTAATCAATCTGACCTCGCCCTTTGTCATGATCTCTAATAGATTTTGCTGTTGATTGCTGCCGTTGTCTCCATCGGTCTCGGCATCTACGAAGACTATGGAATGAAGCACGATCCAAAGCAACTGTTCCATAAGGATTTTACCTCTTACATCGCCACTGATCCCAAAATTTCCTGGGTTGAGGGTGTCGCCATCCTGGCCGCCGTCATGATTGTTGTCATGGTCGGATCTGTCAATGACTATCAAAAGGAAGCCCAGTTCCGCAAGCTGAATGCCAAGAAGGAGGATCGCGAGGTCAAGGCCCTTCGTAACGGAGAAACGGTTCTGATCTCGGTCTTTGATATCGTCGTTGGCGATGTTCTTTATCTCGAACCCGGTGATGTAATCTCGGCGGATGGTGTCTACCTTGGAGGACATAATCTCAAGTGCGATGAGTCTGCAATGACTGGAGAGTCGGATGCCGTCAAGAAGGTCACCTTTGAGGAGTATAGACGATTGGAGGAGGTCGAGGCTGCTTCACACAAGGACACCAAGATCCACACCAATCACGAGGGTATCGATGTTATTGCTGAACCATCGCATGCCATCCACGGCGTCGACCCCTTCATCATCTCTGGTTCCAAGGTTCTAGAGGGCGTGGGTCTCTACGTCGTCACCGCTGTTGGCGAAAACAGCTTCCACGGCAAGACCATGATGTCCCTCCGCACCGAGTCCGAGGACACTCCTCTCCAGGTCAAGCTGAACGGCCTTGCGGAGCAAATTGCGAAGCTCGGTAGTTTGGCCGCTCTGCTGATGTTGATCGTCCTCTTTATCCGCTACTTTGTCGAATTCGGCATGAAAGCTGTAAAGCCCCCCACGACCGAGATTGTCCAGAGACTGGTCGGTATTATCATTGCTGCTGTCACCGTCATTGTCGTCGCCGTCCCTGAAGGTCTCCCCCTGGCTGTGACCCTGGCATTGGCCTTCGCCACCACTCGCATGCTTAAGGACAACAACCTGGTCCGTGTGCTCGCTGCCTGCGAGACCATGGGTAATGCCACCACCATCTGCTCCGACAAGACCGGTACCCTCACTCAAAACCGGTAAGCACTGCCTTCTGTCATCGTACTTTCACATTCTCGTCTTTGTTTGATTTAGTCTAACATTGCTCCTTTTAATTCACTATGCATCTTCTAGCATGACCATTGTTGCCGGAACTTTGGGAATCAACACTCGTTTCATTGCTGACGCCGCTGAGGGCGAGACCAACAAGCGCGCCGCCATCCCCATCAACAAGAACGCCGTCTCCATGAGCCAGCTCGTCAGCAACCTTCCTCCTGCTGTCACACAGCTGATGCACGAAGCCATTGCCATCAATTCTTCTGCCTTTGAGAGCGAGGATGAGAAGGGCAACCTGTCCTTCATTGGCTCCAAGACCGAAGTTGCTATGCTTGATTTCTCAAAGAAGATTGGCGGTGCTGATTACCGTCAACTCCGCGACTCTGTTCCTGTTGTGCACCTGTACCCCTTCTCGTCTGAGCGCAAGTCTATGGCAACTATTGTCCAGATGGGCCCCAAGAAGTTCCGCCTCCATGCCAAGGGTGCTTCAGAGATAATCATGAAACGCTGCGAAAAGGTTCTCCAGATTTCGTCCGCTGCTGATCAGAGCACGCCTTTGTCCGAGAAGGATCGCAACGCTGACGTTACCGAGTTGGACCTTAACAGCGACCTTGAAACCCAGATCCACAAGACGATTATCTCGTACGCGACCCAATCTCTTCGTACCATCGGCGTCGCTTACCGTGATTTCGAGTCGTGGCCACCAGCCGGCGTTGAGTTGAACGAAGATGGCGAGGTCCCCTTTTCGGCTGTGGCTGAGAGTGGTCTGACCTTGATCGGTGTCGTTGGTATCGAGGATCCTCTTCGCGATGGTGTCCCCGACGCTGTTTTGGCTTGTCAGCGCGCTGGCGTGTTTGTCCGCATGGTCACTGGAGACAACATCTTGACTGCCAAGTCAATTGCCACCCAGTGCGGTATCTACACTCAGGGCGGTATCATCATGGAGGGTCCTAAGTTCCGTGCCCTGAGCGGTGAAGAGATGGACGCTGTGATTCCTCGTCTTCAAGTTCTTGCCAGATCCAGTCCCGAGGATAAGAAGATCCTTGTTGGTCGTCTTAAGGCCATGGGTGAGATTGTTGCTGTGACCGGTGACGGTACCAACGATGGTCCTGCCCTCAAGATGTCTGATGTTGGTTTCTCCATGGGTATCGCCGGTACCGAGGTCGCTAAGGAGGCCTCCGCTATCATCTTGATGGACGACAACTTCTCGAGCATCGTCAAGGCCATTCTTTGGGGTCGTGCTGTTAATGACGCCGTCAAGAAGTTCTTGCAATTCCAGCTCACTGTCAACATTACCGCTGTTGTTTTGACCTTTGTCACCGCTGTGATCTCTGAAGAGCAGAAGCCCGTCATGTCTGCTGTCCAGCTCTTGTGGATCAACTTGATCATGGACACCCTCGCTGCCTTAGCCCTTGCTACCGATCCACCAACGCCCGATCTCCTGGACCGTCAACCCGAGCCCCGCACTGCTCCTTTGATCTCGTTCACGATGTGGAAAATGATTCTTGGTCAGGCTGTCCTCCAGCTCGTCATCACCTTTGTCTTGGAGTACAAAGGAATGGATATCCTCAACTACAACACTGTCCCAAGCTCCCTCGATGCCCTTGTCGCCCAGAATGGAGATATTCCCAATGCCTACAGAACGTTCAAGCGTCAGGAGCTGGATTCCATGGTTTTCAACACATTCGTATTCCTCCAGATCTTCAACGAAGTCAACTGTCGCCGTCTGGATAACCGCCTTAACATCTTCGCGGGTATCCGCAGCAACCGTTACTTCATTGTTATCTTCGTTATTATGGTTGCCTTCCAGGCGATCATCGTTGAGTTTGGTGGAGCTGCCTTCCAGACAGAGAGCCTTAGTGGTGTCCAGTGGGTGATCTGCATTGTTTTAGGTCTTCTCGCCCTTCCCGTCGGTGTCATCATCCGTCTTATCCCCGACGAGGTTTTTGGCGGTCTTAAGAAGTGGGTCGATCATAGTGAGCCTACTCACGGATCCCTCCCTAATTTTGAGACCTACCCCGCCAACAGTGAAGCTGGCCGTACCAATTCGATCCCTGCATCGATCAACTCGCACCGCACTAACTCCATAACTGGAAGCGGTAATAATGTCTATCCCAGCCGTGATGGTCTTGTCTGGAACTCTGCCATTACCAAGGTTCGCTCAGAGCTCTCCGTCTTCAAGTCGATCCGTGGCGGTCGCCTCTCGACAGATTCCGACAGAAGTGAGCGCCATGTGCTTCATGCCGGTGCTATGGTCCCGTCTCTAGTTGCGACCTCGGTCGGAGCTGGATGGGCGCCCAATAAGTTCAGGGGCACCCCCGGCAACTCGTCCAGTCAGATCGATATCAGCAGTTCGAGTCCACGTTCCAGCATGACGGGATCGCGTCGAGGTACGGGGCAGAACAGCGTCCGTCCAGCGACCCCTCAAGCAACCTCATCTACGGTGGCGCCTGTAAATACCCATCAATCAAACTTGTCTGGCACGACGTTACCTTATTCCTCGCCATGATGTGTCCGCAGCAGAAAAAAAGTTATTTCTCTTTTTCATATCTTACCCATGTATACTTATAATAGTCTATGGTGTTTACACTGCACTTCACTAATCGCGATTATAACTGTCATCTACCCAGCTTTCATTTCTTACGAATCAAAAATAAAGAGCCATGTCCTTCCTAATACATTATTTGTCCAATAATATATTCGTTTACTGATTTTCAGCTGTTTAAAACAGTGCTTTTGTCGCACAAAAATGGCTCACCAGTTTCCTCTTTACTCCCTACCAGCACGAAGGTCTCTTTGCTATTTCTGCAGGCAAAGGCAATAGCGATGAAGAAGAAAGAATTTCTTCCGCTGTAGATGTCTCTTTGTGGACACTGTGTTCTTATCGTTTATTCTTGTCTTCTCCACGAGGACTCGGGTTTGTCGAATCGCAATCGCTTGCACGCACTGGTCGAGATGATATTAGTATATTTGGCATTGGAGACAGCGTTCTTGTCCCTTCATAGAATGGTGGCACTGCATCCGCCGCCTCTTCTCTACTGCAGTAAATATGGACCATGCAGCATAACAAACACATGTTGACGCTGCTAATGTTTTATGCTTTCCAAATCTGATGCAAACTTAATTGGCGTGTGGTAGGTGCACTGTTTGTTGGCACTCCTTTTTAAGGTTGTTTGGGTTGTTTAGAAACCATGCGAACAGAACATCAGCAACCTTCAACAACCTTCAACAACCTTCAACATGAAATTGGTGGCAACATGTCCGCCACCATGCACTTTCGCTGTCAAAAGTACACTCATCGCTGGCAAAGGCGATGTTGATGCAAGTTGGGCTCATGGTGGACAGCACTGAATGACGATTCCTTTTTTCTCTGATGAGCCGTGCGCGTTGTTCGCTCACTCCCAGGCACACGCTCACTACCGTCTCGTTCCCCATAGTCTGCCCCCCAGTCCCCAGCGGCCATATGAGCCCTCCGGTCCCCGTAGACCCCTTGCTATCGACTCAGCCACCGATTACGCGGCACATTTAAAGTTCGACTTTGTTCTTTCTCTTTCTTTCCTCTTACACGTTCCCTTCCCCACCTCCTCCACCTTCTCCACCTCCTCCACCTCCTCCTCACTCTTCCCCACGCGCTCTACGGCAAGTTTCTTTCCAGGTACGTATGATATAAGTTATTTTTCTTTGCTCTTCACCTTCCACTCTCTACCCTCCACCCCATCCCACTTCTCTTCACTGACACAACCTCGCCTTTCGTCCTTTACCCAGTCCCACTCTCCTCCACCCCACTTCCATCTCTTGTGCTCACTCTCGTCAGCAGCCCTCCTCCACATGCACTCGCGTCAGCAACCCTCCTCCACATGCACTCTCGTCAGCAATTCCATTCCACCACTCCCTCTCCACCACTCCCTAGATAGAAAATATAGAGGTCCCAGGAGTTTTGACTTCGATCTTGGGACTGAATCTCTTCACCCTTGCGTGCCCTCGGCAATATAGAGGTTCCAGGAGTTTTGACTTCGATCCTGGGACTGAATTTCTCCACCCTTGCGTGCCCTCGGCAGTAGATAGTCATAGAGGTCCCAGGAGTTTTGACTTCGATCCTGGAACTGAATCTCTTCACCCTTGCGTGCCCTCGGCAATATAGAGGTCCTAGGAGTTTTGACTTCGATCCTGGGACTGTAACCCCTCACTAATTGCGTGCCCTCGGCAACCCATCCCAGGTTTTCAACCTGTGGATTATACCCGCTCCCCAGAGGGTTTATTAACCCTAGCAGTGCATTTGGGCCGGGAGCACCAAATTCCCCCACTCCCCTACTCCCCTCTGGTTATCATCACCTCAGGTCGTGCCTTCGGGCCAAGGAGCTTCGCCTTTTCTTCACGCAAAAACAAAAGAGTTCCTGAGAATGTTTCTGAACCCTTTTTTTTATCCACTTGCTCTCTTTGGGCTTTGTGCGGTTTTTTTTCGGAGTACGATGACTTGCAACCTGCCCGTGGTGTACTCTGCACAACCTTTGCAACCAAGGTTGACTGATAGCAAGTTGAGCTGATGGTGCCGATAGGAATTGTAGAAATAACAGACAATGCAATAAAAAATGGTTCCTTCAAACAATCTACTTGAGTGACTTTATGGTGGCAATGACACACAAACGAGTAAACGAAGACGCGTCTATCTGCATGCTGTGCTAGTAATTTGGACCACGACCTTTTTGCTATGATCTCCAAGGCAATACGAAGGAGTCAACTTTATTTGGCAACGCCGGCACGACGACCTACTTCGACGGGTCCTTGCAAGCCCAGCTTGAATACTGCAGATCGTCTTATACATGGAATGGTGTAATGCAACGCGCTCCAACTCAGACGAAAACGCGAACGCGAACTAGCGATATGTCCTTGCCAGCTAAAAAGGAAACCAACTTTGATCTTGAGCACTAAAAGTATAGGGCAAGAATCGACAACGGACGATGTACAAAGATGATCTCGCGAATGCATAGTCCTCCAAGCAGGGCACATCAAACGATGCAGCATCGCCTGTTTGGTTGTCCAAAGTGCTGCTTTTGGCGCCAGCACGCCGGTTAACTAGGGTGTCTAGGACCTTAAAGATTCAGAGCTGCCCGCACTAAACCATCCAGTCCATGTAAAAAATCAGTCAAGCAGGTGTCTTTTCTCTTTGTTAGCAAAATAAACTTGAGGTCCTTGATTTGCTCGTTCAGTAAGATTTTATGCGCTGACAATTCGCAGACCCCGGATTTCTTAAGTAAACTGGTATTAGTTTTACACCATGGTGTCGGTCTACTATACAGCATTTGAGCCCAAAGATCCCAGGCTCCAGCGCGTCTTTTGTGCGAGCAGATCAGGTGACATGCCTGTGCTGTATTTTATGAAAAACGCACACATCACTCTGTCTTCTCCTCATCCTTATTCAAGGCATTGCTCGGGAATTATACACGTCTATACGACCCATGGTTCAGGATACACCACACCGCCGCAAGTCGAGAATAGGACCCGGCCTGCTTCTAAAGCGCTCTGTCGGACACGGAAGCGCGTCTACAACAGCAAGTGATGCCGGCCACATACTTTTCAACTCAATAAGGCATGATCATGATGGCAACCCTCTCCGGCGTTCACAGCATCAGAGCCCACAAGACCCCTCTTCAGGCACATCTCTCTTCTCCCGCCAGCAGCAACAACAGGAGGAGCATGAACAACAGCACTCAGCACTGGCGCCATTCCAGTCCATCTCCCAGCAACTCGAGGATCCTGTTGATCAACTTTCGTCCGCCGTGAACCAACTCGAGGAAAAACTTGCTGCCGTGGCGGATATCCATGCAGGCCTGGCATACTTTAATGAATCATTTGGCGCATTCCTATACGGCCTTAAAATGATTGCGGAAGATGTGGAGTGGACAGAGGTAAAGGGGTGGACAAAGTGAGCGTCTACGAAGAGTAATGAGGTGCAATATTATTGACATATGCATATTGTTAATTTAAACTAGGCACCTACGAAGCGATCGTTCGAAAGGATGGAGCAACGAGAGGCGGAGGCAATCATGCTTCAGCAGCAGCAAGAGGAACTGGAGCGGATAAGAAGCCAGCAGATCTTGGAGCAACAACAGGAGCAGGAGCGACAGAGGATTGAAGCAGAGAGGCTGGAAGCGGAGCGTATAAAAGCATCGCTCTCTAATCCTTACAACAGCCATGACGACAGGACCAATGGACGGGACACAAGTCGACAGAGACGGCCTGGTACTACTGGAGTAGGTGCAGGAGCAAAGGGAAAAGGCGTCACAGCATCCAGAATCCCTGCGAGACCCAACAGCTCCATTGCAGGTGCGTCAAGAGTCGGAGCTGGAGGAGGGGTACGAAAGCTGGTGGGAAAACTGGTTATGAAGCGCATGGCTGAACGGCTACCTCTTCGATATCGCGACGAGGTAAGGAACACCTGCAAACAATAAGCTCTTTGGAGACAATATCTTGGGGCAACGCGGCTAATAACGAACGTTCTCTGACTATTTAGCCACACCGTGGACCGATTGAAGCCATTATGCGGTCTCTGGCTGAACATATTGAGGGTCAAGCCCTACCGGAACTGGTCGCAGTGGCGGGTGTAGCACGGCATCGATGCAACGAATACCTGACGTTACTGGCCCAAGTAAAGGAGGTTGTCAAGTCCAATCAAAAAGGGGGAGTCTTATACTCATTGAATCCGGATCGGTATCCCAGTCGGTGAACGACCATGACAAAAGATGACTGATGCTTGACGGGTGACCATCTGTAGGACCTGCCGCCAATGGTTCCATGGCTTCGTTTGCTCGTGTCTCTCGCCTTTTTCTCTTTCTCCTTCACTTACCGTAGTAGACATATGGACAGCTTTGTATTTTTATCTCAAGTACTATTTAATATAACCGCGGCAATGGCACGTCGGCTAATCGCTATAGTTGGATGCAAAATCAAAGACAGGGGACAAAGGAAAGAAAAGGGGCCTTCGTTGGGGGAAAAGCGAGAGAAGCGTCTCAGTGACAAGCGGTACGACGAGAATAATGGGATCGTCCTGCTGAAAAGATGACTACCTGCCGCCGACGTACACGACTTTTTTGGAGGGGGGTGAAAAGGGGAAGGGGATTGCTGAGGTCCTATTGATGGCCACCAGGGACAAAGGAAGCTTGGAGAACCGCCTGCGTCTATCCCTGCAAACAGAGACAGGACCTGTGTGTGAGCCATGGGATGATTGCCGCTGGCGACAATTGACTCGACGTTCAGCAGAACAGGGACAACCATCAACAGCCATTAACGCCATAATCGTTGCTTCGGCCCTTTTTCTATTTTTATCGTCAGTTGGCCGTAGTCGTACCTGGCACAGAGACAACAAAAAACAACACTCGCCCCGCGCTCACAAGAAGGCGCCAAGGAGCACTGCTGCCTGCATCGCTTCTCCTCCTGCTCGATCCTTTCCTTCATTCCTTCTCCATTTCCCTGTCTTGCCTCGGAATCTGCTTTCCTGTCATTCAGCTCGTGCTGCCGTCGTCAGCTCTTCTTCTCACGCGCACACTCCTGCCCTCAAAGGCTTCCCAAGAGAGGAGCTTCCCAAAATCACACCATTGCATCCATACGCACAATCCCCCGCCTCAACGCAGCGCAGGCAGGCGAAGGGTGTGGCAATAGGAACCGATAATGACTCGACAATTGCATTGCATAGTCCTGCTCGGCTCTATCCTGCTTCTTACCCTTCTGCACCATCCCCACAACGGCAATGCAGCATCCGCGACGAAACCGCAACCTTACCAGGAACAAAGCAGACGCAATTTTTATCAGCCATCCGACCTTCATATCATTCAGAACATCCATCATCCTCACAACCATGACTATTCTCTCAACGCATCACCCTATCGGCAGAGAGATGTGGTCCAGGACATAATTGACGATGCTGGCGACGAAGATGGCTCGTCGGACGAAGCATTGTCAATTAGCCCGCAGTCCAACAGAAGGGCACTCTCACAACAGTTCAGGACTGCCTCGACACTCTGCAACGCCGATGCTCCACAGCCCCTAGGCCCAGCCTGGAGTGGTTCGTTTGCGAGCAATTCCCCTGACGGCGTATATCCTTCACAGAACAGGACCTGCATCTGGACCATACAAGCGTTTTCAAACGACACCGGTTCTGGAGGATTCGGCATTAACGCTCGAGCAACGCCCTATGTGGTTGCGATCAATTTTACAGCGCCGGTTCTGTTGGTTTGCGGGTAAGTGGACCGAGGAATTGGTTTGGGCAAAGTAATGGTCTCCTTTGATTTTGCCTCCGCATTATTATAGCTCAAGACACATAAACCTTATATCCCAGAGAAGCTTCATGCATGCTCATGAACACATATGTCTTTCTTTGTAACCGACAGGATAGACTACCTCACACTTTACGATGGACCAGACACGACCGCACCTGTACTGGCAAAGCTCTGTGGTAACATATTTACCAATACCCCAACAATTTACTCGACGGGATCTCGGCTCACGGCAGTTTTCACGTCTCAGGCACGGAGCCCTGGCTCCTTTGGATTCACTGCTTCCTGGACATCTGTTAGTAAGGACCTCCTGTCATTCCGGACCCTTATGTTGCGTGTAGCTCTAAGGAATTAGAAATGGTATTCTGATACCGTTGAAATATTCAAACGTATAGCTCCTTGCTCGGTGTGTGTTCCAGCGAGCCGAGGAACATGCAGCAACACCGACTTATGCAATTGCTACAATCGATACTATGGAGCAGTGTGCGAGAGAGGTACGTTTCATGGGAAAGTAACAGGACGGAAGCAACTACACAGCGGTAGCTTCTGAATCACTATGACACTTTGACCACAGCTTTTTAACATGTCTGGAATACATAGTCTAACGCGATATTCTCTTATATACATAGATACCGCGGGATCCAAGGATTTTACACCGCGCTCTCAGCACGCAATGGCCTACGATTCAGCCAAGGATGTGGTCTACATCATGGGAGGAACAAGTCTACAGAGCACGTATAGCTGGGATCTGCTTAAATACACGTTTGGTAAGCATGCTTAAGAAAAAAAAAATGCACAGTATGGCTGGTCGTTGCAATCAATGCCTATATACTAACGCAGCACGTTTCCATAAACTAGCAACGAATAAATGGGACAAGATCGCGCTCAATACGAAAAGCCCAGATCCGCGTTATGGTCACTACGCGTTCATGCACAACAGCGACCTTTACGTCTATGGAGGCGTGTCCAACATAGGTGGCCTCGCAGATGTCTGGAAATATAACGGGACTGTCTGGACCCAACGACAGCCGACCAACCCAGAGAAACTACCCGCGGGACGCATCGGATCAGCATGCGTAGTCGTAACGAAGAACAACTCGACAAAGCTGTATGTGTTTGGGGGTCTAAATTCCGCAGGAGTTACAACCCGCGACTTGAACGTATATGATATAAGTAAGCCGATTCGACATCGAGAAATGCGACGTTATTTGGAAGCATTACAAGGATGCACGACACTAACTGAGTACATTGCACTACATCGTTTCTGTGCTTGTCTAGATCTTGCAATGTGGACAAAATCGGACCATCAAAACTCGATTGGGCTGTCAGGAGCTACGGCTGTGTATCATCAGGCGACGGATTCAATATATTACTTTGGCGGGATGGTCAACCAGACAACACGCAATGTGCTGACATATCAGTACCGGATCTCCCAAGATTTGTGGTATGCGCTTGCTCCAAGGATCGATCCTCTTACGGCGACACCTACCCCATACTGGGATGGATCGAACCCAGATTCTTCACCAACCTTTAACATGACTGACGGAGATCCGGAAGATGACACTGGCACGGTCGACATGCAAAACAGGACCTCACAGTATCTGCCGCCAGTGATGTATGACTCAGTGACGGCTGTGTGGGCACCCGCTGGCCTTATGGGTGACGATTCTGTGGTGATGTTTGGTGGCATGCGGCCCTATGGTCCTGGATTGAGCGAGAAGGACCAATTCTGCTTTTCAAGGTCCTTTGCTCTCTACGATCTCTGTAAGTTTTGTCCGCGGCTAGGTTGGCACTGAATGAATCATATCTCGACTTGAGCTGACCAAACTTTCACATCCTGTCTTCTCTATAGCATGTCAGAAGTGGACCACATATGACGCGCCTGACCTTGATGCAGCCATCAAGGGCCGAGTCAACCACACGATGATTTTGCGGCCACCTGGAGCGCCAGGAGGGAGCAAGACAGCTTGGACAGCGTACATCTTTGGCGGTTTCGATGGTACAGATCATGCAGATATGCTGAATGTCACCATCGACGTTCCCACACAAACTTCTGCTGTCGTCAATAGCTGCCGAGGTGTGTTCTTTGGTGTATCTTGAGGGCGTCTGAAAGAATGGTGCTGATATTAGCGGGAACTGACTGATCCTGGTTCCTAACGTTCGTTTGGTACGATAGCCCTACGATGGTGCAGCCATTACGACGACTGCCAAAACTGTAACCCCAGCTTTTGCTCTTATGTCAATGGCCTCTGCATGTTCGACACAGACAAGGCCAAAGGCTCTAACTATCTCCTGGGCTCATCCGCGGACGTTCCGAAGACTGGTACCATACAGGATTTGATCCGCCAGAGGCCTGACCTCAAGTCGCAGGTTCTGACAGCGCCAGATGGATGCCCCACACGGATAGCGCTCGATCTCGATAGCGCGTATTCGGGCACCATCCAGTCTGAACAGGAGATGACCTTCAAAGTGTACATGGACGCCCATGATCTGGATATCCGGTTCGAAATCAGGACGCTTCCAAGTTCGTTGCTGGATTTCAAAACCCTGAATGTGTGGGAGGGGTTCATGAACATGTACTGGCGGGCGGACCACGGACTGACGGACGATAGCTGGAACGGCTACTCAGGAGTGGCTTCTCCCATCCCGCTCGATGTCCCAATGATCTCTGACAACTCAACGGTGGGGGACAACCCGGTGATAACGCCAGCCGGCACTCTGAACACCAGCGAGCTCATGAACCGGTGGACGAGATACACAGGGCTGGATGCAAGTCCATCATCTTCTGCAATACGGCTGACTGATTCTTATGTTGACTTTTGGGCAAACGACTCACGACGGTTCTCAGGATACTACGTCTTTTCGTTGACGAACCGCAACCCGACGGCGCTCTCATTAGCTGTCACCGTCATGCTGGTGGATCACCCTGCATCGATCGACAAGGAACCAAAAACGCAGTTCAACATGACGACGCTTGGATTTTTTATGCTAGGCTTTATTCTGGCTGTGATCCTTTTAATCTTCATGGCGCGTAAGATTCGTCAACTGATTGACGATCGAGACGCATCCCATCGCGCGGCGGAGATGCAGCTGCTGGAAGACGAAGAGGAAGAGCGGAACCGGAACGGTGGAAGATTTCATGGGGGTATGGCCAGGATTCAAATGGATGGGAGGACGTTGATCAAGAAGCCGATTTACAGGATCGTAGTAGCCGTGCAGCATTCGAAGGAACAGGGCGCGGTGTTCTCAGAATCGACTTTAAGATATCGAGTAGTCCCTGGTGATAGTCCGAATGCAAGGAAAGAAGAGGGTATAAACAAACACATACCTCAATCGCGCTCAGAGTGGGTAGTGCCACAGGCTGTGGATTCTGAGGAGGGTCTTGGACCAGAAAAAAGGCGATTGCGAGTTCGATCCGATTATATTCGCGACATTGGATATGCACCATCACCACCGTCTGCTAATGGAGAACTACTTATCGATGCAGACCAGTCGCTGTTACACGAATCTGGGCGTATGGGGGATTTTTGCCACATGTCAGTTTCAACACCAGACCTTGGACGGGAGCTAGTTTCTGAGGATATGCAGGACGCGAAAGCAGGGATCGGAGAAAGTACCGTACTGAAAGAGAGCACGACAACTTCCGACAAGCATCGAGGCAAATTGGAGCAACAAAAGGACATCATCAAAGACAGTACAGCCCCGCAATCTGCTGGCCAAGGCGAGACACTGGGGCGCGGATGGTCGTTGAAGAGGCTAAGCAGGGCAGCTTCGTCCAGGTCTCAAAAGAAGCCGTCGAACAGCAACTCGGAGGAACGTGCAGGCCTTACGAGTCAGGAACTGAAGGAAGATGACGAGCAAGGCAGCCGGGCCAGCAGCGGCTCTTATGACAGTGGGCGAGAGATGGTGGATTTCAGTGTTTTGTCCGCGCCCACTGATGTATTGCAACTTCGACAAGAGCAGCTGGAGAGGCATCAACGGGAGCAGGAGAAAGCAAGAGTGATGGCTGCACAACACAGACGACGGCGGAATCCTCTCAAGATCCAGCCGCTCTCTATTGAACCGTTGCCCTTCCATGCAGGACTCGTTCCACGGACTATGTCGAACCTGAGGCGATATCAGAAACACCTCGCAAGACAACAGCAGAGGCAACAACAGAAGGAACAACAGCAGGGGCAAAGGCAGGGCTCTGGCGGATCGTTCTACAGCTCGACGGCAGCCACTTCAGGCACAGGAACGCAAGGAAGGGGTCACAGGCCAATAGCAAATCGCAGTCAGAGTAACAGCAACACGATGCGGTCAACAACAAGCATGAATCGCCCACCTTTTAGAAACCATCCTACCACATCGTCCTTGTCCGCCGTACAACGGGCGCGGCCAAGACAGATCCGAGCTACACAGTCGCAGGGATCTTTGAGGGAGGTACGCAGGGTTGCGTCCCGAATGACGTTGAAGACGAATGCGGAGGCCCTGCTCAATGATCCTGAGGTGAGGAGATCCAGATCGTATGCGGAAAGGTCGCTCGCGCAGGAGGAGCTGAAGCAAACGGGCGGATCTTTTCCAGGGGCTGAAATCGAGCTCCGAGATCTCTCTACTTTGAGGGCAATTGAGCATCACGAAGCGAATGCCTCTCTGGGAATATCAGCTGATCAAGCACGAGAAGAGAAAGCGCCTCAACGGACGGCGACAGCGATCTCCAAACGCAAAGCGATCAAGATGAGAGGCCGACAAGAATACGAGCCCGGTCCACTACTGGGGATGAATTACTTAATTGTGTTCCCAGGCGACGCAGAGACGAGAAAGGTCCGAGAACAAGGGGACTTGTGGCGATCCAAATCAACAGGCGTCCAGGGACAGGATACGGGAACTGACGCTGGAGCGGAGGAGAACGAAGATATCCTGTACGACACGGAATTGAGGCTGCCGCCCATGGCAATCGGGACGGTGTTTGTACCGGATCCGGTACGCTGGTGGACATACAAGGCCAAGCAGGTACTAGAGCGGCGCAAGTTCGAGAGACAAATGGATCGGCAGGATCGACTCAAGGCGAAGCATCAACAGCAGCAGAATAAGTACTTGCAGCTACCACAAGCAGCAAAGACGCGGCGGTGAACGCAAGCGCGAGCGGATATTGAGTGCTCTCTCTTTACACAGCGCAGAACAACACATCATCTGCAGAAGAAAATAATCATTCCTCATGATATATCTTGTATATTACAACAAACGCTTTTCGACCATCATTACCATAGTTCTTTTCAGTTCAAATGCGTACTTTAATTGAGGGAACACACACACATACACATTTATATACACATATACAAATATACAATGAAATAGAGGAAGCTTCGGTCATCACGTTGAAGGAGACGTCCTGTTTGTTTTTGTGGCGCCTGTATGCACCACTAGCAGTTTGGGTCGATGAGGGAATTATACTTGCTGACTTCCATAACCCGCCGTGTCATGGTACTGGGTCATTTGTGGTTGATTGTAATCGGCCTTTTGGCCATGTGTCGTTGCAGGGGTGGCCGCTGTGGAGTAGGGACTGACGGTGGCGCCGTTACGGAAACTCTCGTTACGATGGTGAGGCACGACAGTAGTCTGTCTGATGGGGTCATTGGTGGAGTGTCCGTGGGGCTTCCTCAAGAACTGGAACAGCTCTAGTAGCATGGCGATGACCCAGAGGCCACCGCTGATGCCAGCGCAGATCTCGGCGCCCCAGAGTGCTGATTCGTACGGCAAAGAAAATTATGTGATGCGATATATTGCCGCGCAAATGACGATGATAAAAAAAAATCGGTTAGTTGTGAATTGGGATGCATTGCATGCATTCATGCAGTGTTTGTTGTAAGCATGACGCGCATAGCAGCAAAAAATGGCGGTAAAACAAGAACAAACAGGGTCCTTTTTTTTTTTGTAGACACAAACACAAACACATACCATTAAAGTTGCTAGTCTTGCGGCAGCGGTAGCTCTCATCCCCAAGGATACTGCATCCCCTGTTCAGCCCAATGCCGATTTGGCCGCAAATCGCAAAGGACAATAAGGCGCAAAGAGCTGAGAGGATCAAGAAGGGGATAGAGATGGGTCTGGGCGAGAACTCGTCGTTGCGGTGGACGATCATGATCCAGAGGACCAAGAAGATGAGCGATAGAACCGCAGTGACGGCAGCGCCGATGATGGGGAAGAGACAGTGATGGTTGTTGTAGTTGAGTACATCGCCATCGGCGGATATGTAGAGCAGACAGCTCTTGGAGAGGGAACGGGTGGTGATCTTGCCGTTGACACCGACGAGACCCATGATGATGAGGGAGAAGATGAAGCTGAGGGTCAGGCAGACGATGGTCAAAAGCTGCCGGACGCGGGCGTTACTTGTGCCGCGCATGTCTGGATAGGTATATGGAGGGAGAGAGGGAGTAGTATGAGGTTGAGAAGAGCGGTGGAGAGGAGTTGAAGAAAGGAGCTGAAGGAAGGAAGAAAAGACGGACGGTAATGGCGCTGTTTAAGTAGGAGAACACTTGACCTTGTCTGAACCTGCTTATGAAATACTGCAATGACATAAACGGTCAGTGCGAGCCAGTGTGTAGAGCGTTTCGCGAAAGAAAAGAAAAGCGCGGACCACACACCCGCGATTACACACATATTCCGGAGCATCCTTGCCTGCCGAAATAGCTGGAAAAACATCAAACCAAAGTATCATTTACCCTAGGAGTTATTATTGTGCGTAACGAATTGGCAATTGGGAGAGGAGAGAGTGCTTGGTGACGACCGACCTACGACCTTCACATTGGCCTTCAGCATCAACCCTTCATTCTCTTCAAAAAAGAAAAAAAGATAAAAGAAAAGAAGAAAAAGAAAGAGAGGGAGAAAATCTACCGAAGCCTACTATCGAACCTACGTCATTGACCGACAGTATGTTAGCGATACAACGGTTTCCAGAATCCTGGTGATTTTCGCAGTTAGGTTAAGAACGATGTCGCAGAGACTTGTGATGAAGTTCTCCAAGATGTTCGTCTGCGGTGTAAAAATGTCCCCATTCGCTTTGTTTATTGCGTTCAGAGGAACATTTTTTTGAGTGTTTGTTTTAATTTTTTTAACGACTTTTATGATCGACCGATGTGGGTTTGGATCTCAAGGCTTCGTATGCCTTTTGGCTTTGCCATATATATGGACGCCAGGCGCTTCCGTCTGTTTTTGACTGGTTCGCTGCCTATTTAATATCTTATTTCAGACACTGCTTCCTATTGTCACGAATTGGCACATTTAGGACCATTGCTGGCCCCAGAGGGTCCTGGATGGTGCCATAACCTTTCGAAAAGATTCAAGAGAGTCATTTGCATCCTCACCGCTAATACTGACATGTCTTTTATTGCCTGATTACGATATATCCTAGTAAAATGTATAAAATAGCGAAAATGGCAGTGTAAAGTCCTTGCTTTGAGGCTGAGTCGATAATAAGTGTTGTGTCCTAGCAAGCCCTTGTTGACGAAGCTTCAAGGCCTTTGCGGATATGGCGGGCGAGCCTGTGTGGTACAGTAGTATCACGCGAAGCTTCCAGAGAACAGTGCTGTGGATCCTAGTTTCGGATCCAGCTTGGTGCGGTTGTTTTTCGGCACGGGGGGCCGTGTATAAATTACCTTTCGGATCGCGGGCAGCAGGGGATTGACTCCCTCCTGAGAGAATGTTCTATTCTGCTCAGGTTCGTACGCCACCGTGGGCTACGAGGAGATTTTTCAGAGCTATCACTCGGATTTGCCAGAGCCGTTCTCCAGCACTAAGGTTACGGGGGGGACTATTGAGAGAGGAGACTAAATAATTTACTTCAGAAATCACTCGAGGGCCGCAGTAACATCGTAAGGAAGCCGTACATATATGCCGGATCGAAACATAAGTTGAATATTTGCCGAATCAAGTCACACAGGAGAGAGCCAGTCCAAAGGATCAAGATATCAAGTTAGCAGGAACAGGACGACCGAGGCAGGCTTGCGGGAAAATACGCGGGATTTATATGGCGCCTCCTACCATTGTTCGGGACAAACAGGAACATCCTGACCAGCGGGAAATAGTAACCCCCATAAAATAACCAATAAACCCTGGCAAAGATTGTCCATTGGAAAAAAAAAAAAAAAAAAAAAAAAAAATTCAAGGCCTTTGCGGATCATGCGTCTTGTGCTCATGGGGATTTATGTTAATAAAAAAAAAAAAAAAAGCAAGCCCTTGTTGACGATTGAGAGGAGAAAATGGCCCTATCTAGCTAGATAGGTTGGTAAATGTGTGCTACGATTCGAAAAAAAAAAAACGAGAGAGAGGAGAGGGAAGGGTAAAAAAAAAAGAAAAAGAGGAAAAAGGAAAAAGAGAAAGATAAAGAGAATACGAAAATGACAAAGAGAAAGAGAGGCAAATAGAGAGAAAGAAGTGGGCGCATGTAGCTCGTTCGGTGGGACGTGAGATGGAGCTGAAGTCTGTAAAGGAGAAAGATCTGTTTTCAGGGAGTAGGTAGGTTCTTGGTCAAAGCGGGAGAAAGGTGTATTTAAATGGATTCACAGACCATTCGACCCCCCACACTTTCCTTCACTCCGACCTTCACTCACTTTACTCCTCTCGATTACTAGAACAGGAAAACGGGACTCATCAGTGCACTCTCTACAGAGGCAGCATCAACTCACGCATATCTAGTGTGCAGTGCTCCAGCAACGCACGCTCCATAATTCAACTTGTATTGCATCCCTCGACGTGCTGTTCCGTCCTATAAAGCATGCCAACTGCTCGGCATGTGTCTCTTGTTCAAAAGCTGCGGTGGCATGTCAGCGGCAACATCTCGCCCACCGCGTTTGCCATCGGCGACATTGATGGGCATGGAGTAAGCCGCGATTCTGATGCATCAAGGGATCTTTCTACTGTTGTTGCTACTGCTGTTGTATTGACCTAGGAATTCTCTACCATGGGATAGGATAACGCTTTTGTCATTGGAAACTTGGTTGGTGAGCTCTTTATCTTCAAGGGAAATCACCCAGAGGGCTTGCCATGGTTGACCTGCAAAGGACTCGGCACAGTATGTGGAAACAATATTCTTCACAGCCGGAAAAAGATATAGGATAACTGCTAGTGCAACGGAGCAATGGCTGACGATGCAACATATCCTCGCTTACCTATTGTCTTCCTCTGGATAGATCACAGCAGTTGCCATTGGCGATATCAGGAACTGGGGCAAGAACTCGATCGTCGTCATGAGTGCAGAAGGACTCTGTCATATTTTCGATGTTGAAGGACTGGACGACGAGAGCGATCATATCCTACCTTCTGCAGTTAGCATGTCTCCGGCACCAGGACCCCGCTCTGGCCACATTGCCAGTTTTTATTCATCAATACCGCACCAGGGCACATACCAGGGGTCTATCACCAGTCAACATGGACATGGTGCCAATCCATCGTATCCCAGCATCCCTGCAACACCCAGCATCAAGCCTGTACCTGATATCCATCACCATCATCAACCTCAGCATAACCACCATGCGTCCAACCATTCGCACCACGGAACCCCACCCTTGCCACCGCCTTCGCAAAATACGCCTCATGGCTCCGCATCATCCTCAGTCTCTGGGTTCCAACACCAAACACATACATCGAACAGCACTCCCATTCATTCTCATCCAGGAAGCATACATGGCGGTATCACCGGTGCAAGACGAGGATCAGAGATATTTCCGGGATCGGTAGCCACAACAAGAACTGCGGCAGTCATTGCCAATTCGATAGGAACTCCACCGGTCTCGGCGCACGGACCAGCGTCCGCATCAACACAGTATCAGCGTTCAATTGGAGGAAACAGTGCCTCAAATTCACCAACAGGAACGCCGCTCTTGAAGCCGCAGCACCCGACATTAAGCACCGCTGCGCCAGGAACAAGCTCGAAGGACCATTCTTCAAAAAGGAGTCAGGCTGGCACTGCTCGTAACAGTGTGGTTGGGAGAGCTCATGTCCGTAATATTGGAGGCAGAAGGGTTCTTGACGGACCCAATTTGACGCTACCTGTGCCAGTCAATATCAACAGGGCCTATATTGCTGATATAGGTAAGATATCTGTCTCACATCAATGATTAGTGCACACTGCAGCGTGCGGTTCACTGACCGAATGACTCTTGACCTTTAGATGGTGACGGGCTGAATGAAATCGTCTTGGCAAGGACCGATCGCATCATGCATTCCTACGCACTTCAGACGACTAAAGCAACATCTCCTACAACAGCCAGCCAACCCAACAGTCAGCCACTTAACCTGGTCAAAATGCTCAGCAGGACGAGTAGCATCTCAACCTTGGATAGCAGCGGACTCTTGTCACCAGTGGACGATAGAAGAGAGACCGTAATACATTATCCCTCCTTGGCGTCGATGGGCAGACAATGCTACCCAGGATCGACTGCAACCATGGCCGGCGCCAATGCGGCTCAGGGCAACTCTGATGGACAGGATAATAACGGGACGTGCGACCCTTCCACTCGATTGGTTCTGGTAGAGAAAAAAAGATGGGCACTGGATGGTCAAGTAAGTCCACTGTTCATTGAGTCCGCTCCGACATCTTATGATTACATGAATATTATCGTTTTGGAATACTCACATTAACATCTCCTTTGACATAGATCCACTGTCTTGCAGTGACAAAGGACACGCATACTGGAATGCCGATTCTTCTTGTCGCCCAGCCAGGCCTGAAGTTTGTGATGGTGGACCATAATGGAAACATATCCGAGCCAGTCACTCAAATTCAAAGGGATCCTCAGGCAGCTGTAACAACTACTGGGCCAGACACACCAACACGAGTTACTGGAAGTGGAGATGTTGCAACAGATATTATTTGTGGCACGCACTATGTTAATGGCGAAGAAAAAGATATTATCGGGCTTATGTCCATGGATGGTACGTTCTCCCTTCAATTTCTAAAGCGCGTTGGTCTTTTGCTTGGATAGCGCTTCTAATGATGACACTTTGTCTTGACCCTAAATTTGTGATATCAGGCGCATTTGCGTTGCATGATCTGGAAAGTAGCACAGTCAAAGTTCATGATCTCGACTCGACGCACAAAATTTTTGGATTCTCTAAACTCAACTTTGGGAATGACTACCTGGAGCGGCATAATCAGGACTCAATAAAGGCTCGATCGGGATACGGTCGGAGTAGTGATCAATATGCAGACGAAAATAATTATGAAGACGATGACGACGAGGATGCGGCCGAGAGCGAAGATGGAGGCGCTGCTGCGGAGACTCAAACCCTGATCCACAACGAATTCGGCGAAGCAGAGGATGGCACCCGTTACGGAAGGCGCAGGAAATCAAGAAAATCTAGGAGACCAGCGTCTTCAATGCTGATCTCGGAGCCGTTTGGTTCCAGATTCCAGAAGAACGATATGTTTGTCGGATGTTCATGGAGCGGCATTACGTTCTTCATCGACCAAGAGTTCAACACAGCTCGGTATGATTTCGATGCGCGCGTGTGTGCTTTTGGTGCAGGTACGATGGGGCGCTGCAGAATTCATCAATGTTCATGTGCGAATGATATTGTAGGTCGATGTTTTTTAACGCCCATATTTCTATGGATCTTTAGGACAGTATGCAGTTACACCAGGTCGGAACGAGCCTTGCCTGTTTTATGTGGATTTTGAAGACAATATCTTCGTCTACCATAACTTGTACATACAAACGGAGCCCTCAGTACCGTTTGAGGATATTGTGAAGAAAGAGCCAACCTTGGTAAGTCGGCGTCACTTTTTTCCTTTTCATTTTCTTCATCCCCTAGAAAAGACATGGACATTAATTTTTTTTCTTTTGGTCAATATCATAGATCCGTGCTAGTCATCAGATCAGAGTTAAAGAAAATGGTGTTGACGAGGAGAGCGATGCAGAAGATTCTTCGATCGCGCATGGACTAACTTCAGTGGTACAAAACTCTCATGAGGGTGCTTCCAACAATGGTTTCTTCAACGGTCGACCTTCAGTAGTCTCCTCATGGTCTGAGCGAGAGATGAAAGAGTTTATCCATGACTCGCTATACAACGTGAACCGCTACGAGAACGAATATCAACATCTGAGGAAACTTGTGGACATTGAGCGCAGCAAGCGAGCTGCCCTCCAAGAAGCAGAAGCAAACAAGGAGCGGGAGAGACAGGAGGCAAAGGATCTGGCCTCTATCCAAGCGGTCATGGCGCAGGCAGAGGCGGACGCAGCAGTAATGGCAGCAATGAATGAATCCAATAGCGCCCAGGGTTCACCTACATATATGGACCTGCGATTAAGTCGACCCACACACGTCTTGGCCGTTGACAGTGCTGGAGGAACATCAGGCTCGAATTCGCGGTCAGAGTCTAGGAGTTCGCTCAATAGAGGAAAGGCGGGACAACGAGGGCAGTTTGTAGGACATGACATTACGACCGTCCACGGCACCACCTCATCGCAGTATACTCAGTCTCAGCCAAATGCAGCTAACCAGGACGATGATGACAGCCTCCATTCACCGCTTTCACCCGCCTCACCTGTCTCCCTGTCCTTCCCGAAGCCTCCAAATGAATACACCGAGAAACGGAGGTCGTCTTTACTGATCAAGGATGTTCTCTCGCATTATGAAGGCAGGACTACCCCGCCACTCAAGTCCCCTACGTCTCCATCGGCATCTTCGAACCATATGTCTAAGGACTACAGAGGCGGCGCTTCAGGTAGCGCTGGAGGATCCTCAACTACCCTCACCAATATTATGAAGCGATTCAGTCTCAAGGACATTGGCAACGGCAGTCGACTCTCTCGATCATCGACTGCCAGTAGTGGCAGCGGCAGTAGTAGTGGCGATAGCCAAAGTACAATCACCCAGGGTCACCCGCTACTTGGCGCCCCCGTGCTAACGAAGGTCAAGTCCTTTGAAACGAGGCCTGGAAAGGGTCTTAAAGTGAGCCGTCCTGCAGCTGTCTCCCGAAACAGGGCGCTGGGTGCTACAGGCCGCAAGTTGGGAACCAGATCACGGCTATCACTTCAACAGGATCGAGAAGATGATACTGAGGAAGACGATGTTGAGCAAGCGCCCTCGGACGATGGAACCGGCGAGACGGACATTGACAATTTATTGGACTTTGATCGGTCTTCTCGCAAGAGCGTCCACGAGGATGATTCTCAGCAGGGAACAGAGAACGAAGGCGATATCGTGCCCGAGGATTATGTCGACCGCACAGGAGGCAATGAAACGAATGAGCGGGAGGAGGACATTGTCGGCGTGTATACTCCTTCCACTATTTCACCAATCCCTTCGCCTGGAAGACTCTATGGAAACCAACAAGGGGCTGTTACTGAGCCGAGTGCTAGCCTTGATAGTACAGCGTTTATGCTTGCCAAGGGTCTCTTGTCCCCATCGAGTCATTCGAGCCCTGGTGGAATCATGGCCGCCACAAGCGCAGCTGGAGCCACAGGGAAGAGTCTAAAACGCCAGGAGCTCGATAGCAGCCACGACCCGTCATATTCGTCGTCCTCTCGAGGCCACGTGCGACAGCGGTCAGGGCACGGACTCTTGGACGCTGGTTCGGGTCATTTTCAAAGTCGTGAGATGACTGGGTTGAGCGGAATCAGTTCTGGACCGAATAGTGCAGGCCACAACAGTGTCCAGAGCGGCAGACGTTCAAGAGCAGAATCCATATTAAGCACAGGATCGGACATTGGAGGGGTTGTTGTTCCAGACATCACTCTCCTGGCCTCCTCGTTTCCGACGCAACCAATGATACCCCTTTCTGAACCGGCTAGAGTCTCGGCCGGGGACTCTGAAGACTCTGACGACGATGTATATTCAACAGCAGGAGATGAAACAGATGCCAAACAGGAAGAGTTGATAGATGGTCAGGAGCGTTCCACTACCGTTCTCAGCTCTGGAGTTCGGAGGCCATCTCGACGTTCCGCCACACTTGGTTCACAAGATGGAGCGCACGGAGCAGGATCGGGCTCGGATACGGCGACAGGAAGGCCCAGCGACCAGCGGACCAACCGAGCTGGTGCTCAAGGGACAAACTCCGCTGCAAAGGGCGCTGATGTCAAGCTCCTGCCAGCACCCTTACCAAGAAGCAACCAGCATTATCAAAGGCAACAACTAGAGCAGCATGGATCCGCTGGAGGCCTAGCGGGCGCCCAGGGATCAAAAGATGGGGCACCCTTGGCCCCCGGTCATGTCTCGTTCTCGTCAAGCAAGCGTCCAAACAGTGCTGGAGGTCCTAGTGGAGGAGGGGGTGATGCAGTGGATAGCCTCCATGGTGGAGGAGAGGGGTTTGTACGTGGCCGCAACGGCAAGTCGTCCTCAACCACGTCTTCAGCAACAGTTTCGGATTTTGGATCAGGACCGTCGTCGCCCTTGGCCACCAATCTCACTAATGTCACAGTAGCCAACGCGATTCTGTTCAATCCTTCGACCAACAGTTACAAGGGCTTTAGCGTGCTGTCGTTACCGGTGACCTCACCGTCGGTATCGACAGCGTCGGGACAGCAGCACCAGTACTTTTCGTCATCGCATTATCATCCGCAGCCTCCGCCTCTTCCCCATACCGGGTCATCGTTGTATTCGTTCAAGAGTACGCACCCGCACGATCGCGCTAGCATCCACGAAGATGACAGGATGTCGATCCTATCCAGGACATCAACCTACCACGGTGCAGACGAAAATAATGATGTTTCTTCCATCCTGGCTCCCACAGGATCCTCAGCTGGCATTGAGCATGGAATATACGGCATGTCGCCTGCCTCTACGTCGACCGGTCATTTGGTCTCGGATTCTTTGGTGCGTAGACTAGAGGAATTGCAGCAGCATGACCGAGACTTGGAAGAGAAGCAGCGTCAAAGAGAGCGCGAGAAGGAAAAGGAGAGGGACAGAGAGAAAGGAAAGGATAAGGCAAGGGACAGAGAACCGCCCAGGACCTCTCAGATATCCCGGCCGTCTCCGCTTTCGAGGGTGAACAGTGGTGCAAGTATCCAGAGCACAATGAGCCATCATCGTATGGCCTCACATCCGCCGAGCCATGGCTCTACTGCGGGATCGATGTATGGATCTGGGTCGGGCTCCGCATCGGCATCAGGACCAACATCGAGTTCAGGAGCCGGATCCGGACCTGCTTCGGGCTCTGGCAGGCATGGGTGGGAGGACGATCATCACGAATCAGCCAAGCGCCTCAAGAACCGACTTGGGCTTGGACAGGGCCTTTGAAAGAGGCGTGCTTACTGAAAGTGTAACAAGCAATAGATGATAGCCAAGCTGGTAATAAACGGGAGAATTTGGCTTCTTAGTGATTTGTAATGTTTACAGTGGACTACGGGGGTAAACCCTGTGTTCTTTTCCGTCTCTGGTAGTGCCATACTTGTACTCCATACTGCTGAGCATCCACGCATCGGGTATCTAGGCGATTGAAGTGGCCGTGGGTGGTAAAGGAGGCATCCCATGACGCTTTTTGGATATAGCCACGACTAACCCCTTTCTTGACAACCGCCCGTGGCTAGCACGCCGCTATGAAGCCGCTAAACCGCCCCGTGGGGGTTGCTGGATTCAATCCGTCCGCTCGATGGGTCAGTGTATATGGCAAGGTGGTTCTGTGCATCATAAGAAACCGGCGTCCCGATGGAGGGCTACTGTCGGTTTATTTAAGAAACTGGGAGTCTGCTGGTATTTTGGCGTAGGATCCGGTGCAGCTTGACCCTTTCCCCCTCCCCCCCAAAAAAAAAAAAAAAAAAAGTGAGCGAGTATGGATCCTTGGACTGAAATGTAAGATACTCTTACGCAAAACTGACGGCATTTTATTTAGAAACCAGCCTTTTTAAATGACATGGTGTGGTTTGGGTATGCTGGACAAGGTGGCCACGAACCTTGACCTGGATTCACTGAGCTTTCGAGCAGCGGCGGACCAAAAAAGACCAGTGACCAAAAAAAAAAATAGGCTGCATGGGTTTATCCAAAGCAGAATCAGTTTAAGAATGCGATTTCGGCTGAACATGATGAGGAGCTGTAGACTTATATATTTCTCCACTTGTTATCTGATTTTACAGGGTTGCCACATGGCTATTACTATGAAAGGCTGTAACGGGACCCTTCACAGGAGTACAGAGCATGTTTGTGTCGACCCAGCCCAGCCCAGCCCAGCCCAGCCCCAACTTGACAGGGTCGCCGCATTTACTTTTGTGGTGCCGGACATGTTTGTATGGTGCCTGAATCTAAAGAAATATGAGCATGCTATAAAAGAATCCCAGGCACAGGGGGAAGCGAATCTTTATATGTATATGTGTATGTGTGGTCTATGTGTCCAAAAATAGACCTCTCCCCGCGCGGGCGCAATAAACAATGACAAAAAGATGAGGCCAGCTCATTCTTTGCCACAGGCTGTGGCACTTCCTCTGCTTCGGACTCTCTGTCTCCTGCCTCTGGTGGTCTGCAATGGGTTCTCCCGATTAAGAGCGTCCATCTGCCGGTTAGTTTCTTCAGCTTTCATTGTTCATCTGGCCCGCTGTCGACACTTCATAAACCTCCATCCATGTGGCAGGATGTGTAGACTATGTAGCTTGGATGGCGTACCCGATAGACCACCCATGCGTCGCTATTTAGCCTAGCAAGGGCACTCCATTCCAGCAAGTTTTGGATTTTAATTTTAATTTTGGGTGCTCTTTTCTCGGTACGGGGTCGCTTTTTCAACTGTGTTATTTTTGTTCCGCGCATCCCCCTCACACGACCAATTCGCATCCTCGCCCTGGTTCGTGCCATCCGCACTATCTCTTTCTCCCTCTTTCTTTCTTTTCTCCCTTCGCCCCTTCCATCACCGCCCGTCCACCCGTCCACCCGTCCGCCAGTCCATCCCCCATGTCCGCCTCACACCCTCGGCCCAGATGTGGTCTGAGGTCACGCTCATCCCCATCCGCATCCAAACCCTCATTCAAACCCTTCATTACACGCTCAGCCATCCTAATTCTCTCCGTCCTGTCTCTCCTCACACCCGCTGCTGCCGACCCAGACCCCACAAGAACCATCACCCTCTCGTACCTGGACGAATCCGGCGCACTTATCGACCAGCCCCAGACCATTCATTTTGCAGATTGTCTCGCCCTCGACACCTCTCTACTCGAATCCACCGAGGGCGTCTACTCCTCCGTTTCAGCCAGCGACCCCCAGGCTGCCCTCAATCTCTATGAAGACCAATTCTGTCAAATCCTCACCAGCTCTGCAGTTGGCAGGTGGAACAACGTTAGCCCTGTAGCCAACATGGTCGCCATCCGTTGGGAGGGGACCGCGCCTGCAGATATGACTCCTGGAACTCTCAGCCCAAATGCATTCCCCAAGGAAATGACTGTCCAGACTCAAGGACCAGACCCGGACGCAGATCCTGTTGTCTTTGTGATGGACCCGTCCAGGGGCCGATTAGTCGTTGGCCTTGTGGCCGCTGTCCTCGTGGTTGGTGTGCTCATTGGTGTCTACAAGGTCTACGTCGCAGCGCAGTTTACGCCTCCACCCAAGAAGCCAAAGAAGGAAAAGAAGCCCAAGGGTTTGAACACCAAGAAGATCAAGAAGAAGGACGCGTATTTCAAGAAGCCTGACCGCAACGACCAGCAATCGTTCCAGCGGCTGAATAACGACTCCCCAGAGCCGTATTCGATCCGACCATTGATGACGGAGCGCGGTATCAGGGACAGCCAGCTCTCGGAGGCGGCGACATTTGTGGATTGGAATCAACAGAAAAGCGGCAACAATCGCATCAACGGTCCGGATTCGGTGGCGATCGATATGCACGAGACAACTGGTGCAAGGCCCTCGCCACTGCATGTCCAGTCTGGATCCTCGACTCTAAATTTAATCCATTTCGACAGTGATACATCAACCGTAGGAGGCCCCGGTAATAGCAACAGCAGCCACAACCGGGGCAGGGGAGGCGAGGTCCTAGTGCCGATGCATACCTTTGAGAGTAACTACCAGCACCCTCACCAACAGCAGTTTCATCGAAGATCGAGTAGTTCGCGTTCTCGATAGAGTGGAGGAAGAGTGGAAGAAGACACACACATAGTAATATAATACCAAGCATTATGCAAATATACGCGAACACTTATCTCATCGATATGGCAGGCAGGCCAAGTGCGTGTAATTGGCCTTTGGGAACCACGACAAGGGACACGTCCTGACGGGTGAATGGTGTGTATGGATGGAATGGGATGGATACATATTCATATATATTTTTAGCCGGCCATCCCATTCCAGCGGGCTTTGACCAAAAGGCACTGCCCTGATTTCTTCTGATCAGTTTCTGGACTTTGAGACTTCTAGACTCACCATCGACATCATAAGCAGACAGAGGAATAAAATGGATACCCATCTCCTTTCATAGATAAGACGAAGAAGCGATGCCTAAAGAGGTCGATTACAACAAAGCATGGCAAAGACAGGGATGAAAGACGAGAAGGACAAGAAGTGGCGATGCAGGGTTGCAGAAATGGGATCGCCTGGGGGAGGGGGGGTTCGTTGAAAGAAGTTCTGTCCTTTTGTCCTGGTCCCTCTATTTCCACCGACTTCTTTTATTTATTTCCTTCGCTCTTTTGGTTCGCTTCCTCAAAGCACTCCTCCATCCTTTTTTTTCTTTTTTCTTCACCTTTTCTTCATCCGACTCGCCACATTCCTCAGCTCCATCTCGCGCTCTATCCGCCAAGGGGAAAAAGTCTCACCAGCAAAACGTCCTTTGACGGACAACACGACATCTCATCTCTCGAGCGACAGAAAAAAACAAACACGGCAAAGGCGCATATCCCGACAACACATCCTCCACCTTCTCCTTCCTTCCTTCCCCCCTTCTTGGCATTTCCTGTCTCGCGACCATGACAACGCAGGCTGCCACCTCAACTCCTTCGGCAGCTTTCGCCCGCCGTAGTGCAGGCGAGACTGCAGTCCAGCTCGAGACCAGCACCGCAAGCGGACTGACCACAGTAGAGGCCAACAGCCGTCGTCTTCGCTATGGACTCAACGAGTTCGAGGTCGAGGACGACGAGCCCCTGTACCTCAAGTTCTTCAAGAGTTTTTACGAAAACCCACTGATCCTCCTCCTCCTCGCCTCGGCGGTCGTCTCATTGGCCATGGGACAGCGCGATGATGCGATTAGTATTACTCTGGTATGTACTATAAGGTCGTCAATGGGTGAAGCTTGTTTATTGGATGGATAGAATGTCCTCTTTTGCTAACCAGCTCGCTTCTGCTGGATCAATGATCGTAGGCCATTCTCATCGTTGTTACAGGTAATTTAACTGGGCTTCTAATGATATAATGATCCAATGGACATCCCAATTGCTTTCGAGACAAGGAGGAGGCCGTTGTTCATCGACTCGGACATTGCAACGGCGATCTAGGGCTGATCAGGGATCCGATAGTAGTAGCAGTGATCAAGGAAAGACGCATTTCCTTGACCAACATAACAGGAGAACAGAAAGCGAGATCAAACAGCAAGGGCAAAGTGCGACAATAGGAATATTCCGTGCGATCCATACACTAGAAATTTGGGAGGGCAAAAAGGGAAACACTGGGCCGGTTGGACAAAGGACTAGGTTTCTTTTTTTTCCTGTCGTTTCTTTATCTTCGATACTCGTTTCATTGTGTACAACAACAGAGTTATATATGCGCAGACGATCGGCTCTATAAGCGAGATGGCTCGATGTTACGTGCACGATCATCTTACTGCTGGTGATCTAGTTCAATGGATATGGGGATCGCTTCAACATACGCATGTACTCCCGGGTTTGCTTTGATGCTTCGAGGATGGGGTTTGTTGGTGAGACAGATGACGCAGGATAACTATGCCCAGATCATTGTAAACCTTTGTCCTCGCTCCCTTTTTTTTTTTTTTTTTTTTTTTTTTTCCCGTACCCCTCGTTCTTGTGCTGGAATGCACATTTTTTTTCTGGTGATCTATATTAATCGTCTCGATCTTCCCATTGCGGTCTACCAATTGGAATAGTCGCCTTTGTGCAAGAGTACCGCTCCGAGAAGTCGCTCGAGGCATTGAATAAGCTGGTTCCTCATCACTGCCATGTTATTCGGTAAGATTTGAAAGATTTGGTTCTCAACTCGGTATCGGCTTGCTGTCAGTTCTTTTTTCAGCAACGAGGTTGACCGATTTTTGCCCATATGGAGAGCGGATGAGAGCCAGGGCAGCTGTAACCATGATTGCGGTGGTACAATAGGCCCACCATGCTACATCCGGCCACTTTTTATTGCAATGGAGAGAGCCTGCATGTCTGTCTCTCTGTCTGTCTGTCTGTCTGTCTGTCTGTCTGTCTGTCTGCAATTCGTTCACGCTCCCTTTCTGCTCACTTTTTGTTGCCGATATAGAATTCTTTACATTTCATTTATTTTTTAACCTTGTTCGCTCCCTGCATGTCCACTTACCCTGCATGTTCACTTACTTGTGCACGATAATAGAGATGATACCCAGACATCGACTCTTGCAAGCCAGCTTGTCCCCGGTGATCTTGTCAAGTTTGGCATCGGTGACCGAATTCCAGCAGATTGCCGATTGGTGACAGTAAGCGTCCTGTTTACCCTTCACCGGTTTTATTCTACGGATGCGTACGATCTGTATCCGATTTTTTTATTGACCATCAATGTCCTTATCGATGTACTATTCGTTCAACTCGTAGGCCGTAGATCTTGAGATTGATGAGTCAAATTTGACCGGTGAGAATAAGCCCTGCCGCAAGCAAACAGAGGTGATCGTTGGAAACGAATACACAGAGCTATCGATCACAGAGCGCAGGAACATTGCATACATGGGCACTCTGGTCAGGAATGGCCACGGAACAGGCATTGTGGTCGGTACTTCCAAGGAGACCGAGTTTGGAATTGTCTTCTGTATGATGCAGGAAGTCGAGGTCAGGAAGACGCCTTTGCAGCTGAGCATGGATGAGTTGGGAAAGAAGCTGTCGATGTTGTCGTTTGTCATTATCGGAGTCATTGTCTTGATCGGATTGTTCCAAGGAAAGCACTGGTTGGAGATGATGACTATTGGTGTTAGTTTGGCTGTTGCTGCCATCCCAGAGGGTCTCCCCATTGTTGTCACTGTTACTCTGGCACTGGGTGTCCTGAGAATGGCGAACCGCAAAGCCATTATCAAGAAGCTGCCTAGCGTTGAAACACTCGGCTCTGTGAACGTCGTTTGCGCGGATAAGACAGGTAAGCCTTCGCCGTTGCTTGTAAAGAGAGCGTGTCTAGCATATTGCTGACTGTTTCCGACATCCTTCCATCTAACTTGTCTGATCTGTATTTTCTATACTTGCTACTGCAGGAACGTTGACCATGAATCAAATGACTGTGACCAAAGTCTTTACCCTTGCGGAGGGATTCCCAGTGGATCTAGAACATACAAAGGGCGTTGATGTGGACCTTCATCCTGGATTGCGCCGCCTGCTTCAAGTCGGAAATCTCTGCAACGATGCTTTTCTGGATGAACGCTCAAAATGGATTGGTCAACCTACGGATATTGCTTTGATTGACATCCTCCGAGCGCTGGGAGTTGCCGATGAACGGCCTGTAAGTTATCAAGGATAAGGGCCCTGTTGACACGATGGCATGAAAGAATGTTATGATACTGTCAGAATTTGCCACTAAGATCCGTTTCTTGCATTTCTCTAGCTCTTTGAACGTCTTGCAGAGTTCCCCTTCAACTCTGATCAAAAGTTTATGCATGTTCGCTGCGCTCCTAACCCTGATGGAATCCAAGGCCATAAGCAAACGCCTGAACACGCTATCGAGGCCACCAACGCCGCAGTCAGCCAAAACGGGTCGTTAGGCGCATTCTACTTCAAGGGCGCCATTGAACCCGTTCTGGAACGCTGCATCAACTATTACAGAAGCGAGGGCAACTATCTTCCCTTGGATATTGAGGCCAAGGACAAGGTTCTGGCTCAGGCTAACGAGATGGCCAGCCACGGATTGCGTGTACTGGCCATGGCATTCGGTAATGATCTCGAGCACTTGACGTTTGTCGGAATTGTGGCCATGCATGATCCCCCACGTCCCGGTGTGGAAGACAGTATCCGGACCTTGATTGGCAGTGGTGTGAAGGTGGTCATGATTACTGGAGACGCCGGTAAGTGTGGAATCTCTTTTTCATGGAAGATTCTATTAATGTTTGAACAGGCGCTAACGGCCATATTTATCGATCCTCATAGATGCGACTGCCCTCTCCATTGCACGACGACTTGGATTCCCTATCAATCCCGGCAAATCTTCGTGTTTGACTGGACCTGAGATCGAGGCTATGACTGAGCGACAGCTGCAGGACGCAGTCGGCGCTGTGTGTGTCTTCGCCCGTACGACACCTAAGCACAAGATGGCGATTGTGTCTGCTTTCCAGGCGAAGGGATCCATCGTGGCGATGACAGGAGACGGTGTGAACGATGCCCCTGCTTTGAAGCTGGCGGATATTGGTATCTCGATGGGCAGGAGCGGAACAGATGTTGCCAAGGAAGCCGCCGATATGATTCTTGTGGACGACGACTTTTCTACCATTCTTGGCGCAGTCGAAGAAGGTACTGTAATATTGTGCAATGCCTTGCATTGTGGATGCATCCTTTGCTCAAACGTATCTACGCTAACGCTGCTCTTCCGATCCTTTGTTTCTAGGCAAATCCATTTTTTACAACATCCAAAACTTTTTGACGTTTCAGCTGAGCACGAGCGTGGCCGCACTGACGCTGATTGCCATGGCGACTCTTTTTGGACTGGACAACCCCCTGAACGCTATGCAAATTCTCTGGATCAGTAAGTGTCGATCGGACGAAGGCGATGCAATTGTTCTTGGCAATTCCTGGCAACGATCGATGATCTGACAACCATGCTTCTTCTGTCGAATCCCGAATAGATATTTTGATGGACGGTCCACCAGCGCAGTCTCTTGGAGTGGAGCCAGTGGATGATGATGTGATGAAGAAGCCCCCTCGTGCCCGGAAAGCACCCATTCTGACACGTCTGCTTATCCGGCGCGTATTAACATCGGCGATGATCATTGTCGCAGGCACAATGTTCGTGTATGTGCATGAGATGACGGACGGCAGTGTTACAGCGCGCGATACGACGATGACGTTCACAACGTTTGTGTTCTTTGACATGTTCAACGCACTGGCGTGTCGGTCCGAGAAGAAGTCTGTGTTCAACATTGGGTTCACGACGAACAAGATGTTCAACTTTAGTGTGATGGGATCGATTATCGGGCAGTTTCTGGTGATCTACATGCCGTTCTTCCAGACAGTGTTCCAGACGGAGGCCTTGACGTTCACGGACCTGCTTGGGATTACGCTATTGACCAGCTCTGTATTCTGGGCAGATGAGGCTCGCAAGTTCTTCTCGGCACGTGAGAGCCAGAAGAGGCACGGACGGAATGCGGGTCAGGGCTTTAGACGGGTCAACACAGAGGAAGGCGAGGCCTTTGAGATTGTCTAGACGGCCAGTAGCAAAAAAAAAATAAGACACTGTTTAACCTAATTAATAAAATAGCCTTTTTTTTCTTTTTATCAGTCATATATACTACGTGGTGCAGAGTGCGAACGGCAGTAGCGTAAAGCTGTCCATTTGGATACTAGAAATGAAAGGGAAAATGGGCTTGACATTGATACCAGCTTCCCAATAGTATTGGAGAAATGGGAGGCCAAGCTCTTGGGCTTTTACACCATGAAGAGGGTCAGGGATGTGTTGGGACCGTTGGATGAGTTCAGAGAGTATGTCGGATTTTTTCACTATGTAATTTTAAACCTCACTGTGAGTGAATCAGCTCTGGAGTCTTAATAGTTTGGCAAAAGAAGCGTAATTCATAGTAAGCGCGTCTTGGGCAGGGTATATTCACGGCCGATCATTAATGGTGAAATGAATACCTAAGAGAAAATGGGCGAAGCTCCAACTTCATATCCCGCGCTTAAATATAAAATATATATATATATATATAAAAAGGCTGGGACAAGTGTTGCTGTAGCTACTTTATTCTTCAACGGCATCTGTAGATAATTCCTGCCACGATGTGGGGGGTTATTCAGCGATTGTTGATGACTAACCCAAGGAACTATGTTTTGCAAGCAGAAAAACGAATGTTAGTCTGGCACGCCGCAGTTGATTCCGTATTTTTTTTTTTTCTTCCCCATCATGTTCAAAAGTGGGTCGGTCGGTCAGACGGAGCCTTTTACCTGTTCATAGGACATGGTCACAACGCCTGTGCCTGCGACATCGATCCTCCGAAAGGCGTCCGTGAGGGTCTGGATGGTGACACAGGACTGAACAAAGTTGTCGAAACTGATGTCGCCCCTACCCCGGACATCGTATTTGGTGACAATCATGGAGACGATGGCCTCGCTGAGGTTGTAACCGAAGCCTCGGAGGGCCTTTTGGAGCTCCATGGCATCGATGGTTCCTGATCCGTCGAGATCGTAGGTCTGGAAACAGGCCTTCCATTTCTCGATGTAATTCCAGAGGCCGATGAATTCGTTGAAGGAGATGGTCCCGTCGTTGTCTCGGTCGAACATGTTCATCATCAAACGGACCGTCTCGACTAACAGTGTAAGTATAAAATAGGGAATGGAATGGACGGGGTTAAGGAAGGGCTAGTGTGAGGGAACAATTGCGAGCGGCTCACATGGCGGACAAAAAAAAAAAAAAAAAGAATCCGGTACATTGTAGGTTGTTGCACGCTGCAGCAGTAGCTCAACATGATGGAATCGTGCAAATGGTCTGCTAGTGTATACGATATCCCAGAGTCACTTCATAAAGCGAACCCGCCTCCTTTGCTACATACCATTAAACGGCGTCCAGTCACCTAGAGGAGAGAGAAGAGAGAGAGAGAGAAAGGGAGAAGGTGTGAGGGGATGAAAGATTAATATACACAGAGTAACCCTGTTGACATCCGACTGAGGCCAAGCATCGCTCTTGCATACCATTCATGAGTGCCCGCTGAAGTTCCTCACAGGAGAGACTTCCCGAATGATCCGTATCAACAGCATCAAACCAGTCCTTTAACGAACTCTGAAGAATCGTGGCCTCTGCACCGGACGGACGTCGCTGCTGCTGTTGAACGACCGTCTGATACTGCTGGTATTGCTGTTGCTGGTGCTGCTGTTCCCCGGGCGAGCCTTGCTGGTACAGATTCCGATGGTTGTACTGCTGCTGTTGCTGTTGCTGATGCTGATGCTGCTGCTGCGGACTGTATTGGTATGCTTGTTGGTATTGCGGGTGCTGCTGCGGGTGCTGCATCTCGGGACTGATTTGTGGAAGCGGTTTGTTGTTGTATGGCTGATTGTGGTTGTAGGTCTGGCTGGGGACGTCCCTTCTTCTTGTTCTTCTGCTGAGCCTTGTTCTTGTCCTGGATATATATATATATCAACGCTTCCTGTGTCCTGGGCTTGGAGGAAGAGAGTGTGACAGAGAATGGGGAAATTGGGGAGCGAGAGTGGGATGGAAAGAAGGAAATTTCTTTGACTGTTGGCAAAAAATAAGGGGAAACCGTAGGAAAGCACGGGCGGTCCAGATGACCCGTCGTATGTATTTGCAACGCAAGATGGAATGTTACACAGCAGGCATCTTCTCTGTACGTAATCCCGAGCACCCGCCCTTGCTCCTGGCGATGACGACCGACCTTCAGACCCTTCGATCCGTAAAGGGCCCTCAAGTCTTTCTTGACCGTGAAAGTTCAGTCTATATTGCTGCCGGTAGGGATCCCTGAGTTCCTCGTCAATTCGGTCCCTTGAGGATTGGAACACCCGACAGGCTGAACCTTGCCTCCACGTCGTTAATGCCTACCATACTCTCTGCAGCCTCAGTTAGTTTGAAGTGACTTGCCAGCCTTGTGTGTCGTTGGCTGCTCCAGGTATGGCATCCTTTGAGCAACGACAAGTTCAAAGACTTTTCAAACCTTAGCGAATGCACGACAACGGCCATTGCGGTGCTTTATAAACCTGGGTCAGTGGCGAGCATGATGTGGCTCTCTTAATCCTCAAATTCCTCCTGCGGTGTTTCTCGATCTGACTGGGTAATACATCCTAGACCATGGGGAGTCAGCCGAGGTCTTACGCAGTAGGATGCTCCTAGATCTTAATTTCGCTCATGTCGCTCTGGTCGGCCTCCTCACTGGCCATGAACCCCTCGACGATCATGGTATCCACGCTGGTCATGGATTCTTCGGTAATCATTGCCTCCATGTTAATTGCATTCGTCTCGCTCCTCTTGCTGGCGACCTTGAATCTAAAATATGGAGACGTTTTCAAACTATCGGGTATTGCTCTGCAATAAAAGGCATTCGCTTTGTCCACGACCTCCCTCATTTTCACATCAATAGCCTCGTTGCTCTTGGATTCCTCTTTCAAGACCTCTACCTTGTCAAAGTAAATCTGATTAAATGGCTCGAGCATTTCGCTGTTTACTCCCATCTGGCTGCAGTACGGGCCCAGGACGCCCTGCTTGTCGTCTGAATCACATCGGTACAGCACAGCCAGATCTTTTCCGAACGACTGGTCTGGGACATGGCTTGTGTAATCTTTATTCGTAACGGCGACGGTGACAACCTACTGAGTCCCACTGGCTCTCAACTTATGAATCATGTCATCCATTTTCTGCGATATGAAGGTGTGATTACGAGGACCCTTTCTGAGGGGCCTTTCACCCCATGAAATAACATATTTGAGCCAATCAAGGTAAGCACAGCCTGAACAGGACGCTGCTTCGCCTTGCGATCAACACAGATGTTTGTGTCTCCGGAGCAAGATAGAAGGTAGAGCTATGGATGGAAGTGATGGGAAGAAGGTGTTCACGTGTCTCCTTTCTTTCACCATAAGCCGCGACTTTTCTAATCAAAACGTAGCAAAGGCGTGTCGTAGGTCAGCGCGGATATGAAGCCATGCAGTAGTCGACTTGCGTCCAGGCACGCCCAGACTCAGCATCAAGGTTTTGGCGGTCAATAGTACACACAATTAGCGAAACAGCACTGGAACTGACGCGGAGAGCAATTTTATTGAGTACAAACAGACGAAGGAAAGCTGTTCAAAATATACCATTAGGTTGTCCAGGCGGAGCCATTCAGGATGGTTTTTTTTTCAAGGAGGAAAGAAGCGGGCTACTCAAAGATCGGCGTAGTATACAATAGCGTCGATCTGCTACTGCCATGTAAAAGAATCGGTAATTTTGATGGTTGGAACAGTGAACCTAGGATTCTTGTTCTACGGGGGCTATCATCAAGTTCATCTAGGTCCACCTTGAACCCCATCAATACTCCATCATTTTTGTCTAAAGTACTTGACTAGAAAAAAAAAAAACAAATGGAGAATCTGGACGGTCATTGAAGTGGATACGATCCTCGGTGATGCGTGTTATCTCATTTTGAATCGCTCATCTCACCGACTCGTAAACTGAACTGGCTTATGAGAAAGCATTCAACTCTGAGTTAACGTAAAAAAGGGCCGCGGAACAAGAAAACTGAAGTGAGAGACGAATCCCATGGCGATGACAGTGCAAGATTAACGTGAGAAGCGGTTACTAAGCTGGTTGTATGGTCAAGGAAAGGTCTAGACTTAAAGTGTCACAGATAGATACCACAGAAACATGTTGAGATATGGACAATGAGCTCCCACCCAGTGTCTCCATGGCTTTCAGAAGCATATATGACCAAATGCTGTTGCTTCTTGTTAACGGTCTGGCCCCTCTTTTTTTTTTAGACACTACCGTTGCTCCTACACAAATTGACGCGCGTGCTGCTTATTTCCTTCAGATGCACGCGTACGCACGCCCCCCTCTCTAAATAGGAACAACGAAGTTGGGGACTTTGCACGGGTACAATGGCCAATGCGTGTGTGCACCACCGTGTCCTACGGTGCCTTTGTGCCTATGCTGTGTGATCTGCACCTCACTACGCTCCCTTGTACGACAGGCAGCCTTATTCGATGCTATGCTTCACAAATGCTGTATCTCATCCTTACCCGTACACATGTATGGACCACCTCTAGCCCTGTCAATACAGGGCTCACGTCTATTTTTTTCCTGCAAAAAAGGAGATGAAGAAGCATGAGTGGATGGATGGGTGGAGTTGTAGGTCTATCGAACAACGCTCTTCATGGAACTTTAAAACACAACAAATGAAAAGATGCTGGTTGTTTTTATGAGCCATCATCTCTTGAACCGCTGCTCTCATACTTCCGCGGGAAGAAACAAAGAAGAGGCAGAGGGAGCACTGTAAGATCGTGCGAGACTATCTTCCCCAAGAGATTCTTATGGGATATCCTCATTCAATACCTCTGAGAATGCAGTAGCATTCATGAACGTCCTGTTGCACCATCGACCTACTGTTAATGCGGTCAAGAACGAAGACTAGTCTACGGCACGTTCTAATTAGCGGACTCGCTGCATCAAGTCGGATTGGGAAAAGAAGAGAGGCCCTTCCGTCCTCATAAGGCCTAGCCTGTTCTCGCCTGTTCCTGCGTAAGGAATCCCTCCTTTCCTTTCAAATAAGAAAAAGATGATGAAATTGGAGTGGTAAGTATTGTAGAACACTAGAATTGAATTGGATGGAAACTGATAATTAGGGTGAGACAGTTGCCAGCATGATCTAGTCTAGGAACGGGGCCGGAGTTAAGATGTCAAAGCCCTGGTGCAGGGACAGGGTGCGCAGGGATTGCGGCTGCAACACGGCCAATGATGCAACATTTTTCTCACTGTGCCTGTGAGCAACAGCGGACAGCTTAGCTTAGTCGGAACAGAAGAGAAACCCTTTCGGTGCTGGAGATTATCATCATAACATCACCGGTATCCTCATCGCGTCAATAGCATACAAGGGCTTCCACGGCCAGGGTGAAGAGGAGGAGTGCGGAAACGCTTTCTTTACCGAGCAAAAGAACACTGAAACCTGTCCATTGGCCATGTCTTTTGCCTTGCCTTTATCCAATCGAGGTTCTGATGGAGTGCGCATATAATTAGCACACGTTTTCTTTTTTTCTAAAGCTCTTGATCTCCTCTCCTCTTTCTTCTTTTCTTCTTTTCCTCTTTTCGAACAGTTACTTCATTTACTTTTACTCATTCCCTCCCTCCTTTGCTCGCCTTGCATTTGCTTATTCATTCTTCTGCATCACCCAAACTTTTTTGTCTCATCTTTCATTCAACCTGACCAGTCTCGGACCAAACAACCAACCAAGAGGACTTGCAGCAACTTACATACGCCTGGACCATTGCGCCGTAAGTTTTTTTCTTTTTTCTTTTTTATGAATCCCCGGGTAAATCCTATCAATATTTGTCTTTTGAGACAGCCAATTTCCTCGAGCCCGCGCGCTGTGTGTTCAGCCAACGCATCTTTCTTAATGTTCATCCACATTCCGGCTGTGAGAGGGAGCAGCATTGACCGAACGATCGTATCCAATGGGGATGGTAATTCTCCGTGAATGTACTTGATATGCCCATACATGGATCGGATGCAGCTCATTAGAACACCACTCCCCAGATCAATTGGACAATCGGTCACCTCTTCGCCCTAGACCGCAGTCCTCTGAAATAACAGGGTTATTTTTTATTTTTTATTTTATTTCACAAACAAGATCGGGTTAATCAAAATTGGAGAACACAACACACTCTGTCGCTATATCTGCGAATAGAGTTGGTAGAGTTGGGGCAGGGAGGACTAGAGCCACGAGGAAGAACCGGTGATAAGCATAGTTGTTTCTACAGACTTTTGATAGCCACCATTGATTGATTAAAGGTCCTTGTCCGTTTGGACTCCTTGCCGGTCCCTTTGTTTCCTCTTCTGTTTCTTCCATCAACGTCCTGTTGCGCTCTATAAATTACAATTTCCCCTGCCACTCGTTCGCCTTGGACCCTTCTCATGCCATCTCTGTTTCTTTGCTGATTGTAAATACCGATGAATATCCTCATCTGTGGTGAATCTTGGCAGCATCTCGTTTTTACCCCTGAAAAAAAAAAAGATCTCGCACTTTTAAAAAGGCACGCCTCTAACTCGCTTCCTTTCATCTACCGTCATCATAAACTAGATCTGTCGCATCTTCTTTCTAACAACTCTTCAATACAAGATCTCTCATCGACTCATCTCTACGACCCATTAACTCAGTACAGAAAAAAGAATGCTCGGAAAAGATCGACCTCATCCTCTTCAACTCTCTGCAGGAGCGAGCAGGCCGGGCAAGGTTGACACGTCGTACTCATGGCTGGCCATGTACTTCTTCCTCAACCTCACTCTGACGATCTACAACAAGGCCATCCTCAGCACATTTCACTTTGGATTCCCTTGGACCCTCACGGGTATCCATACGCTCTGTTCCGGTGTCGGCGCCTATATCATGGGACAGATGGGGTACTTCACACCCACACAACTTGGCGAGCAGGAGAACATGATCATGCTATCGTTTTCATTTCTGTACACACTCAACATTGCTATCAGTAACGTCTCATTGTAAGTGCCTCTTTGCTTGTACTTTTTGTCTCTGATCTGGAGTGGGCGAATCCGAATGGTGCTCTCAGTTTATATCTTGAGAGGAGTGGTGGCGAGGATGCGCTGCCAGAACATCAAGAGTAGCAGGTTGTGCGAGGTCCAACAGCAACAGAAAAAAAAAGGACTTCAGGGCTGAATCCGGGATAACATCGCCATCTTGTGTCTCGAGAAGAGATAGTCCAGAGTTCAGAGGGAGCCAAGCAGGGACTCGGACTTTGCGGTTGGCTAGGTTGGCTAAGCAACAAAAAGCAGATTGGACGTGTTCTGGATTCTAATGACTTTTTTTTTTTATATTTATTTCACCGATCTGTCAATAGAAACGAAGTATCTGTAGCCTTTCACCAGGTCGTACGTGCCATGACGCCAGTCTTCACTATTGCAATCTCGGTCGCCTTCCTTAGCAAGAAATACAGCGCCATGACCTATCTGTCGTTGGTTCCTCTGCTTCTGGGAGTATACATGGCCACGGTCGGGGACTATTCTTACACAGCAATGGGATTCTTCCTCACGATTTTGGGCACAGTGTTGGCTGCAACAAAGACGGTGGTGACGAACCGAATCCAGGTTGGACGGCTTCAACTTCACCCTCTCGATTTGCTGCTCCGCATGAGTCCTCTGGCATTTGTGCAGACGGTTATTTTCTCCTGGATGAAGGGCGAGTTGGACGAGGTGGTGTCATTCTGTAGGACGGAAATGAGTTATAAGCTTGTTTTGGCTTTGATGGTCAATGGTGTTATCGCCTTCTTCCTCAACTACGTCTCATTTACCGCCAACAAGAAGACCAGCGCTCTTACCATGACCGTCGCAGGTAAAGAAGGAGTTTTTGATACGAAAGAGCAGTTTACTTTGTCTTTGTCTTTGCCTTGGGGTGATAGAGAAGAAAATTAACCATTTGTGTCTGTGTGCGTGTTTTATTTCTTTGGCTCTTGTGTTTGTAGCTAATGTCAAGCAAGTGCTGTCGATCGTTGTTGCGGTGACGGTGTTCAACACCAAGATCGGATTCTTGAATGGACTGGGCATTATCATGACTCTTCTTGGAGGCGCATGCTACAGGTATATTTTCTACGCACAGCTACAGCCACAGCCATTGCCACAGCTGGTTGCCACGCAAACTCTCGATGCGATGCACAAAAAAAAGGAGTTCTATTACTGATCTTATTTTTTTTTTGTTTGTTTGAATATAGCTATGTGGATCTTCGGGAAAAGGCTCAGCGGATGCGGCCTCCAACACCAGCGCTCCCTCAACCATCACCCAGTGAACCAACACTCTCAGAAAAGGACGGCGAGGAGCTCTTGAACGTCAAGATATTGAACCAGTAGAAAAAAAATACCTGGTACGACCCTTTCAGGAACAAACACTCCCTTCCAACCTTTCTATTCTCTTTTTCACTTTTTCACTTTTTTTTTGGGGGACATTTTCGCCGTCGAATATCACGTAGAGCTGGACTTTTTTATCGTGATATATCCCTATTTTCGCTATGACTATTTCTCTTTTTTCTCATTTTGTAATCGTACCTTTTTTCTTGAAGCCTTTCACCATCATGACACTGCATTTCATCTAATGTCCCACATCTTGCCTCGCATCAGATACAGACCAAAAGAAAGAAAGAACAAAACCGAAACCCCTTTCCTCATTCCGACTTTAAGCCAAAATCAAATAGAGCCAGTTACAGCAAACAGCCTGCATACCCAGGGTGCGATGAAATAAAAAATACATAAGAAATAAAAAATAAGATAAAAAAAACGATCGCTTCGGCAGTTCCATATTCGTTTTTCAGATGAGATTGCTACTGTCAAGGAGGAAGATACATGGACAAGGAGATGATGAATGAGAAAAAGGTTAGAAGGCATGGAAGCAAGGCAGTATTCTTTTTTCAACTTTATTATTTTTTATTATTGGTTATTATTATCATTATCATTATCATTATTCTTGACCACTTCGTCAGTACTTGAGCGTCAGGTTAACGCTTCCATCTTGTTGATTAAAGTCATACTCGACCACCATATCGAGCTCGTCCGTCATCTGGGCGACCATCGCATCGTCGACCCGGACCATCAGCTCCTTCTTAATCGTCTTTCTATATACACACGAGATCGTTGACGACTGGATCTCGAGCTTCTCGGACAGTTTCTGGATCAGATCCGCAAGCGTGCACTTCTCCAGATATACGGCCCGATACACGGCTTCGCCCCCGATCTTGATGTACAGACAAAGCACCGGCCGCTTCTTGCGCGCCTGTGGTACATAGCTCGGATCCCTATCCAGGAGCAGTTCCGCTGATGTCGCAAGTGCTCCTCCGCCGCCACCGTGCGAAGGAATTAATGCGGATGATGATGCCATTCCGACCTGAGAGTGCTGTGGATCGTAGAGTCCGTTGTTGTTGCTGTTCCCATTGCCGTTGCTAGTCATTCCATTGCCCGAGCCATTATTTCCTCCGCTCTCGGCAGCACGACGTCGCTTCTTGTTCGCAGGAGCCAGAGACGTAGGCTGATCTCCTGTGCTCGATAAACCATCATGGTCTTGTCGCGAAGACGATCCTGCGTCGTAATGCTCTCCACCAGTTGCCCCACCACTATCAGTCGCGTCTTGATCGTGAGCCAGGGTCTCCGACAAGTCCAAGGTCTCGTCCTCGCCCGACCCCTCTGGAGGATCTGTGCACTCTGAGAACAGTGACACGCTCTGGACGGGCGCCAGCATGTTGACTAATGGGTTCGTATCTGCATTCTTGCCCCGCATCTTGTCCCACATCTTTTCCAGATGTTTATGATCGTCCTTATTCTTGCGTTCCGCACCCTATAAAAACAATAAGGTTTATCACGTTTAAATCCCCAATTCTGTTGATTTTTTTTTTTGCCACAAACAAACATGCAAATAAATAAACAGCAATGTATAAAAAATAAAATTACAGCGATACCGAGATGCATTGGAATTTACCTTATCACGGAACAATTTGATCTTTGCGAACGCTCGCTCCATGGCTGGGCCATCTCCTTTGTTGTTACTGGCACTGCCGCTACTGTGCCCACCAACATTGTCCAGATACGTATCCATATGAACCCGTAACGGAATGCCTTTGACACCCTTGATGCGCGAAAAGTCCGTCGACAGGCAATTGAACCGCACCATAAGTTTTGCCCCCGCCCTACCGTTCCACCTGAACGAGATCCGATCAAACGTCTTGGACTGCACTTCTAGCATCCCACTCGACAACGCTTTTTCTGAAATAAAGTTGGTGTAAACCGAAGTTAAGAAAATTTTTTTAGTACCATTCCATGGTTTGCATACACGCATCTGCTTGGCTAAGCAGGCTGAGTTTCCTATTTACTTGTCTTCTTTCTTCCTTATTCTCCCCTTACCGATATCCAAAGCTCTTGCACTTTTGGGGTTGGCCTGTTGACTCAACCAAAAGCTCCAGTACCGCGCCGCAAGTCGTCGATGGGACGCGTCGTGGAAGGTCACCCTGATAACACTTGTGATCTCGCCATCGTACTCTTCCGTATCCTCGAGTCCCACAGTGTAGAATTGACCTGAAGAAAATTCAGGAGCAAAATAGATCCGTCAACTTTGCATGTTTGATTTTTTTTTTTTTTAAAAAAAGTCAACGATAACATGAATGGGCTCTGCCATGTCTTGTTCTAGTCACCTTTATTGAGATATGTCACTGGAGTCTCGTCTTGCCGCTGCATAGCAGCAGTCTGGGCTTCAAGGGTAATCCTGAACCTAAGACTGAACGATTGGAGAGCAGAGAAGGGAAAACAGGTGAGCAAAACTAGCCTAATTGGAATAAACAATGGTCCAACGTAGCTCCACACTTACTTGGAGTCGTTCTCGGACCTGGGAGGCGAGGACCCTGAGACGGACGCCGATGCCGATGCCGATCCTTGTTGCTGCTCTGCCTGTTCTTGCGTGTAGCCTTGTCCCTGTTGTAGCTGTTGTGCTTGGCCATGGCTTTGCCCTTGTTGTGAATAATGTTGCTGCGGTTGCGGCTGCTGGTTTGAACTGTACGCCTGTTGAGTCTGTCCTTGCTGATTGTGTCCATCAAATGGCTGCTGTTGCTGTTGCTGAAGAGCATGCTGGTGCTGACTGTAGTGGGTTTGCCGTGACAGATCATGGCCTGAACTGTATTGGGGTCCTGGCGGTGAAGACGGGCGTTGTTGTTGCTGTTGCGCGAATGGAGCACTCATCTGGCGCTGTTGTTGCTGCTGAGGCTGCTGCTGGCGCTGATGTATGCCCTGTGGAGGATAATCCTGCTGAGCATAAAACATCGGCTGCTGCTGTTGCTGTTGAGGATGGTGCAGTGGATGCCTTGGCTGCTGCTGCTGCTGCTGCTGCTGCTGTTGGCTGGGATATCCTACATTATAATGGCCATTATGGTTGCCATTGCTGCTGTTGCTGTTGCTGTTACTGCTGCTGTTGCTATTACCGTTGTTGTTGGTATCGTTGCTGCTGTTGACATGGTCGAGGGATGAGGACATGGTGGATGAGCCGAGTCGAGTTGAGAAGAGGTATTCAGTGGCTGGCTGCTGTGAAGAAAGCGAAGAAAGCGAAAGAAAGCGAAAGAAAGCTCACTTTATTTTTGTATGATGTGCCTCTGTGTCGCGTTTATTGGTGGAAGGAAGAAGGGAAGGTGCATACACATACGCCCTGGGGGGGGGGGGGGGTGAAATGCAGCTTTGGTTGATGAGGGTAAGTAAGAAAGAAGATGAGGATGAGAGGAGGGGGTGAGAGAGAGAAAGAAAGAAATGGGTGAAGGAAGAAAGAAGAACGAAAGAAAGAAAGAAAGTAAAAGGTGCGAGAAGGATGAGCAAAAGCAGCAAGCAAACCAATTCAAGAAACAGGAAACTTGCCTTGAACCCGTTATTCCAACAGATCGACTTGACTCCTCTCGGCACAAAATACGTATCCACAAAAACTGGTTTCCATTTTTCTTTTTTAAAAGCGCGACCTTGCATTTGAAAGGATATACAACACAACATGCCAACCCATTCTCCATTTAGACTAACAGTGTGCATGGCGCCCAGTCAATGGTCATGCTGCACCGTTCATTCATGCAAAGCCTCGTCGTTTACGATTTGATGCGGGTTCAATGCGACCTCGGTGCGGACTCGGTGCGGACTCGGTGCGGACTCGATGCGAATATCGAAACAGGGCTCTTTCCTCCTCCATCTGCGCCTGTGCTACTTTCCTTTGCAAGGTGCCATGCCCGTGTGACAATCCAAAGTACATACACTCCAATCACAATGCCTAAGGAGCTCTATCCGGGCAGAAGTACATTACGACGGCGTAGATGAAAAACAGACCTAGCACCTGCCATTCTAGGCGTGCATGCTATCTATTTCTCATCTCAATTCCCTTGTCCTGTCTGCTCATGCTTGTTCCATTTTTTATTGCTTCCTATGCCTGTTATAGTCCTTCCTGTTCTTCATGGCAAAGCATTGTTTGCCTTCCAGACCTCGCCTCCGTCGGTTCCATTAGGGCCACCATCGACATAGACCTCCTTCTTCCAAATCGGCACCTGGACCTTTAGTTCATCGATCAACCAGTGCACAGCCTCGAGCCCCTGTTTCCTATGTCCGGACGATACCGCGATCACTACACTGGTTTCTCCCACAGGGCAATCACCGATCTTGTGCACGATCGCCACATGGATCAAATCGTCCCACTTTTGCCGTGCGGCCGTAATCAACGACTTCATCGATTTTTCTGCCATAGGAATATACGCTTCATAGGCCAGCGTCTTGACCTCCTTGTCTTTTTGGGTTGTGAGACGAGAAGTGTGTACAAAGGAGGCGGGGCATTGTGAGTGACATCGGTCTGTCCCAGCGCGCAATGCCGATAAATAAAGAGAGATGGCTGACTGCATGGAATTGAATCTTCCCGACCTGCTCAGCGGTTGTTGTTACCTTCAAAGTTGTCGCGTGTGGTGCCCGAGAAGGTCGATATAGCGCCTGCTTTAGGGTCCTGCACAGCCTTCGCGAATTCGTCCAGACTGATCGTGTCGCTGGTGATCTTCACAATGTCTTTCATAGTCGAAACAGATGTCGAGGTGAGGAATGTCCAAGGAAATAGTACGATGGGTTGACGCGAGGAATGAGTAGAGGAAGAGAGATGCAGCCTGAACGAACGGACTGCCACTGCGCAAAATAAAGTTTCCGGTCGCGCGAATCAACGGACAGAAACAAGTGGGGTCAATTGAGCGCGGGGTATCGACCAAGGACGATCAAGATTCGCACGGCTTAGTTATCTTTTTCGGCTCTGATACCCCATGTTCATTAACAAGTTAACACACAGGCGATGAAGACAATAGAATAAAGAAAGAACAGCGGCTTCCTAGTTCATTTATTTTTTTCCAAACATCTTGGATATAAACCCAGTCTTCTTTTTCTCGATCCCAGGCCCTGATGCAGCAGGCAGACTAGACGAAGTCGATGAGTTGGTGGCGCCATTGGTAATGCCCGCTGCCTTTTTCGCCGCGAAACCATTTTTCCGTTTCTTGTACCTGCAAAGTCAAAGAATAAAGGGTAGTAAGTATCATGGCACAAATAAACATCTCCCAGGATCCCAGGATCAAAAAAGTGCCATGTTGATTATGTTGCCTTACCCGTCCAGGAATGCAACTTGGTTGCGGTTGAGGGCGCCTCTTCTAACCTTTCGAATGTAGGCAATTGCATCCTATGAATAGCAGCGAAAGAAATGTCAGCATGGCTTCCTGGAAATAATTTGGTCCGCACTCGAAAAACGGCTCCCACATTTTCGAGAATGCATAGAAGTATCCAAAGTATGCGCTTCAAGACATTTACCAGGGAATCCATGCCTCCCTCGATGAGCGAGATGGCCACAAGAACCTAATTGTGAATATCATAAATGCAAAGGAGTCACGTTGATGTCATATTAGTACGTTGAACCAGGTTTCCTGCGTCTTCTTCAGGTGCACGCTTGCCCAGAAATGCAATGATGATGGTGTTCCTTCTGCGCAAAAGAAGAAGGAGCGGTCGTCATTTGAAAGATTCGGTGCCTCTCGTACCGGTGCTCTTCCAATGCCGGAGACGCAATGAACGGCGATGCAACGACCCTTTTCAGGCGAGTTGAAAAAGACCTGGTCGTTCAGTTCCAGCCATCTCGCGACAACATCCTTTCCAGGCGCTGTGCCATCGGTGAATTTCCTAATTGAACATTCCAAGGCATATCCAAGGAAGGTAAAGTTATTAAACAGATAATCGATAGGTAAAAAAAATAAGCAGTGTCCATTTGGCTTTATAAATATGAAACTCATTTTCCACTGCGACAAAAAAAAAAAAAAAAAAAAAAAAAAAAAAAAAAAAAGCAAAGAGCATACATGTCGTCGTGCACTCGGATGCCGACGTCGTTGAGCGGTTTAATGTTGTAGGGACTGCCCTCGCAAATACGAACGAGATCGGTGACATGGTTTTCCTCGAGAACGGGCATGTAAGCGGGCAAGACCGCATCCGAAGGACAGTCGAGGATCAAGAAGTTGAGGTCCCCGACATGAATCGGGCTGATGCTGACACGAGGCATTAAGAGGGTGGTATGAGAAGGAAATGGAGGATGAGAGATGTTAGCGTTGGAGACTGGATGAGGGATGACGAGTGAAGAATGGGGAATGAAGAATGCCAAGAAGGACGACGGTTGGAGTTTGTTCGCTTGGCCCATTATTCACACTTTGAGGACAGTCACAGGCATGGAGAATTTACGTGCTATTCCCTTCTTGGCAGTGAAGGAGAAGGACCCTGCTGTCTGCCTTCTGTTGTGGCAATGCACATTATCACCATGCGCAAGAAAGTACTGCCGAAGCATGCAGCAGCCAAATTGACAACGATAAGAACGATGGGAACGATGGGGCCCATTGACCTATTTTGAGAAGTGGGGTTTGACACCGATAGTAGGACCAGTAATGTGCCTGTCTGCGATATGGGCATGGGATGGTATATGGCCCTCCCTCTTGCCCTCTATTTTGAATTGGATGAATATGAATACCAAAAATCCAATTTGTTCTTCACTTCCTTTCATTCCTTCTTCTTTCATCCCCTCTCCGCATTCCTCTTGTCTTTCCCTCATTCTTTCCTTCCTTCATTCTACACACTCCTCTTCCATCCCATCTGGACTCGCCTTGCCCAGGTAATCCCTTGACAACACAAGCCAAGCCGAAGGAGGAAAATAAAGGGAACAAGAATGTATACCCATAATAAGTCGTCCAAGAATCAGGCATCGCCAAATCCATATTCACAGCAATATAACCAGCAGCAATATCCTCAGGCTTCAGTGTCAAAACAGTACCAGCAACAACATCAACAGCAACAGCAACAACAGCAACAGCAACAGCAACAGCAACAGCAACAGCAACAGCAACAGCAACAGCAACAGCAACAGCAACAGCAACAGCAACAGCAACAGCAACAGCAACAGCAACAGCAACAGCAACAGCAACAGCAACAGCAACAGCAACAGCAACAGCAACAGCAACAGCAACAGCAACAGAAACAGGAGCAGGAGCAGGGGCAGGAGCAGGAGCAGGAGCAGACAACGCCAACGCGCGAGTTCACGATAGTGGCACTGGGCAAGAGCGGCGAAGGTATATACATTCTTCCATCCATTCTGCTTTAGGAACGTCGAATATTTAAATTTAAAAGAGCGCAAAGCCTTTAGTTGACATACCCTGGTTCTTGATCGACTTTCCTTCCTTAGGCAAAAGCACGCTGCTGAACGCCATTCTCGGTCGACAGATGTTCGTGACCAAGGCTTCTGTCAGTGTAAGTCCCGACATGGCCTTTGATCGAACCCTCTTTCCAACAGCTCCAGCTCAATCCAATCCGACTATGACATGAAACGCACGATGCTTGACCCCTCCCTTGTGTCTATATCCATGTACAGTATTTATCCTCTGTATGGTGTTTCTACCATGCTAACTGCCTCGCATACATTTATGTTTCTCTTCTGTTGGGTCTAATAGGAAGTAACACAGCATGTGGACAAGGCCACGAACCATTTCCTAAACATACCCACGAATCCGGTGATGCACTGTATCGATACGCCCTCGTTCAATGGCAAGTTGCATGACCCTAACCGAGTCAAGGAGATCGGAGCTCTCCTGACGAAAGTCGCGGCTGGTGTCGACGCCTTCTTGTTTGTCGTCAAATGTACACGCTACCGGTGAGTTTTTTTTTATAGATATTTATAAAAAAATTCAGGGCAGCGGATGAACGGCGTACTTTTATTTGTCTGTTTTATATTTCATCCGTTCATTTTGTCACACGAAACGAACCTGTTTCACAAGTCCATTAACCAATCTAAACCTACTCTTTTGAACACGACAATTGTAGATACGACAATACGTTCCACCAAACCCTCCAGACCTACCAGGACCTCTTCACCCCGGCCTTCTGGTCAAAGCTCATCGTCGTCTTCACACATGCCACCCCTGAACTCCTTCCCCCGACCCAATCACGCGTGCCCCTCATGGCGTGGTCCCGTGAGATCCAGGAGCATCTCAAGCTGCCAAATCCGCCAATGGTCGTCTTCGCAATGGATTATATCCGATTTCCCTATCCAGCTGGGGGCGCACAGGATTTTTGGGAGTGCTTGATGGAATTGGATGCGAACACAGAGCCCTACTGTCATAAGCCCTTTCTGGAGAGCTTTGGAAACGGGATCGCGGTCGAGGGTTATGTTCAGAGGATCAAGGGACATTTGGCTGTGTACGAGCCCAGTTTCTTTGAGGACCAGGCAGAGGGACAGTACAGAGCCCAGCAGAAGGAGCTGAAGAAGCGGAAAGAAATGAGGTTTAATCTATTCAGGAAGAGTACTCATGCCACCAGGAGCTCATAGCCTCAAGGAGCATGGTTATCGAATGGAAAATAAAATAAATATCAACCTACCGACCTACCAATCTGTTCAAGTCAATCGCTTGCTGCATAATGCATGACGCATAAAAATTCATAATATTCATCAGCAAGAGCATAAATGTGACTCTCTAAAAGGAGTGCGTAATTCACATTCGTTATTGAAAAAAAAAAAAAAAAAAAAAAGAAAAGACAAAAGGATAAGCTTTAACATGCTGTCTAAGTTGTGGTGGTAGTGGTGGTGTTACTAGTCGTAGTATGGATAGATGGTGGAGGATGAAATGATGTACCCTAATCTACAAAGAATAGATGAAGCGGACGAAATGCTATGTTTTTACAGAAGCGAGGACTCGTAGAAATCTGCATCAGCCGGATGTCTCTGCTCCTGCTGCTGCTGTTGCTTCTGACCCACTGGGGGGCGAGCTGCAGATCGGGGCGACAACGCGGGCTTCGAAGATGTAGGTGTTGGTGGTGAAGGGTATCCGCTGCCTTGTTGTTGCTGCTGCTGCTGCTGCTGGTTATTGTTGTTAGCGGCAGAAGATGGGGTCATCCTAGGTGAAGGTGCACCAAAGACCTCACGCTCCACATGAATGGGCTGCAGATGGTGGAGCTGATGGGCCGGGGTACGTTGCTGCTGGATATATTGCGTAGGCGACGTTGGGGAAGTCGCAGAAGGAAGCGTCCTCGCGTTCTTATCAACCGCCGCAAGAACATCCTGGTAGAATCCATCGCCTATCGAGGACACAGATCCTGAGCTGGAAAAATTCATCTGTGGTTGAGTATTTAAAGGAACAGGATACTGCGGCTGGCGCTGCTGCTGGAACGGACTTGAAGCAGCGCTATAAGTTCCGTCCGGGGAGCGAACAGGCGAGAGCGCATTCTGTTGCTGCTGCTGGACCATAGGGACGCTGCTAGATGGGGATGTGTTTATGACAGGAGGGCGCGCGTGGGCAGAAGCCGGGCTTGGGACCTCGGTCTCCATGAGTCTCATCTTGATATCATCCTCATCCTCACTCCTATCCTCGTATACGTCCTCGTAATCATCGTCGCTTTCGTCGTCGCCATGGTGACTCAAGCGCTCTTGGTGCTGGTGCTGAAACTGAGATGGCTGAGCCTGACTTTGGTTCGTCGCTGAGACCTCAATAGGACCGGAGACAGGAACGCCCGTGAACTTGACGGATTTCTTACGCTGGACCCCAGGCGCACCCTCGGTGGTACTCGTACCTTGGGCCGACTGTTGCTCCGCAGGCCGTGTCTTGGCCAAAGCTGATAGAGGAACAATGGGTACCGGGGCTTCTTCCTCGTCGTCATCCTCGTCGTCACCTAAAGGCTGAGAGTAGGCACCAAAGATGGTATCGCGGTAGCCGTTATAGACAGGCGCACCGTCTTCATCGAGCTCGGTCTTGTCATCGTACAGTGTAGGGTTGAATGGATGAGCGGGCGCAGCTGTCTCTGCAGGTGCAGGTGTAGGAATAGGTGCTGGCGCAGCGGCAGATGCTGGAGCCTGGATCTGGGGAGGCTGGGATGCCAGCTGCGGAGCAGGTTGAGGAATTGCCTTTTCTTGTTGCTCCTGCTGTTGTTGCAGCAGCTGCTGCTGTTGCTGCTGTTGCTGACGCTGCAACATGCGCTGTTGTTGCTCATATTGATGCTGTTGGACGTCTAATGGCTGCATCTCAATTTCCCTCAAGCGAGGCGTAGTAGAGCGGAACATGGGGCTCTGGCTTGGCACCACATTGTTCACGTGCTGGTTCTGCGCAGGTTGACGTTGAGCCTGAACAGGAAGGTTCGAGTCCTGTTGATGGGCAGCAACACCAATAGCAGCACCGGTAGCCGCAGCCATAAGCTCACGGTCCTGGAAGGGGTTCTGTTGGTGCTGCTGGCGAGGGTTACTCAGGATTGATCGCTCCGAGGGTGGTCCAATTGCGCCTGCATGCATCATTGAGTTCGAGTCGTTACGCTGGATCGGTGCATTGCCGCCATTGTTGGTGTTCGTCATACGAATGTGAGCGGGATCATACGCGGACTCGGGTTCAGACTCGATCGAGTCGCGGTTCTGCTGATAGGGATTTTGGGTGCGCTGCATGGGGCTACCCATGCCGTAGGGCTGCTGCTGCTGCTGCTGCTGCTGCATTGGGCGAGAAGGCTGCTGGTTGAGCTGGGGAGGTTGATAGGGCTGGTGCTGCTGCCTGGGCGAGAGGGATGTGGCCCCGCCCATCACGACAGAAGCCATAGCTGTCTCCTCTGGTCCATCAAAGGGATTCCTGATACCATTGCTGCTTGCATACATCGGGTGCTGGGATCGAGGGCCGCCATCTTGTTGGTGCTCATCTGGACGAGGAGGACGTGGGCTAGGGCCTGACAGAGGGACTGGTACCATGTCAGCTTCCTTATCGTTAAAGATGGCTGGTCCACCTGGAGGACCGGAGCGGGCAATGGATGTCTCGCTATAGCTATCCTTTGTATCCTCCAAACGAGTGTGCTCGCTACGTTCGCGAACGCGACGGCGATGTCTGAAGAAGAAGATGAGTGCGACAAGTATGAGGAAGGCAGCCACTCCGCCGATGATGCCGCCCAAGACGGTGCCAGAGAGTCCTGATTGCCCAGCGTCATGGGTCGGTGTTGCATTCGCTCCGGCAGCGCCAGTAGCTGTGGTGCCCGTGGGGGCAGGCACAGGGCTCGTGGTTGTGACAATTGCGCCACTAACATTGAACTGGTTCGTGCTGACACTTTTCAGATCATCAGCTCCTGTGTAGTCTGCGTAAAAACTATGCTGTTGTTCCAAAGGCAGAAAAGATGTTTCCAGGAGAAGGGCTATTAGAGAACTGTTACGGATAGCGGAGCTTAATCTAAAGCATTCATTGCGTGAAGGAGTCGCCTACCAGTCCACCGGTTGCCTCGCTGGGAATGGTGGCCTGCACCTGAAGCAGATCTTGCTTAATTCCTTTGTTGAGGTCATAACTCTGCCCGGTCAAGGCACGGAGAACCAAGTTGAAGGGAGCGACATTTAAGGCGGTAGCATTGACGTTGGCCTGGGCCCACCTGATGGTCATAATTTCACCAGGATTGATCATGGTAATGTTGATGGGTAAGAACTTGATGTTGGCGGCGACGCCGTTGATCCAGGACAGGGACGACAGAGCCACCAGGGCCACGGTGGCCGTGCATTTCGAGGAAAGGATCTGCATTGTGATCTCTATCTAGTAAAGATGTCAAATCAGCTAGTGAGCACACAGCCCTGAACCATCGTATTGAGTTTCTGTAGATGTCTTGCAGGACAAAACCCGTTCTCATCCATGGCTCTGAGTTGCTCACGATATTTTTGAACTTCAACTATAAATTGAGCCCCTAAGCAGTACATGGAAATGCAAGGTTGCATTGCACATGCCCCTCGCTACGACGAGCGGGGTATATGAAGAAGGTGGGCGCCAATGCTGGACAAAGATTATTGACGGGGGGAAATAGTCGCCGCTGGACAGCTGGAGGACATCCAGGAACATGGATGGTTTCTTTCTGATGGGAGATAGAGTTGGCGAGCATCCCACAAAAAAATAAAAGAGCGAAATGAAAGAACGGCGGAGACCAATAGAAATTGGAGTCGATGGCACTCCTACATGTCAGATTTTTTATCTAAATGGATACAGTTGCTGCTGGATTGGAAAGTCATCCTCTCTGCTGTTGCTGTTGCTGTTGCTGTTGCTGTTGCTGTTGCTGTTGCTGTTGCTGTTGCTGTTGCTGTTGCTGTTGCTGTTGCTGTTGCTGTTGCTGTTGCTGTTGTTGTTGTTGTTGTTGTTGTTGTTGTTGTTGTTGTTGTTGTTGTTGTTGTTGTCTTCCTGCTCCTGTTGTTGCTTTCAGACAGCTGCAGTTGTGTTTAACAAGTAAAGCACAAGAGCAAGCCCGTTACAACTTTTTTCCTCCCCCTGAGGCCAAGAAAACTCAATTAAAAATTAGTCGGACTAATTCGTCACACGCACCTTTCGTTTTGCTGGCGATAGAGACAAGCTGTGTTGAGAGTTGGAGTAAGAGTTAGGGCAAGGGAAGGAAAGTGAAGTAGGCGGGTCGAGATGGATGTCCTTGTCAGAGTGAGGGGAGAGTGTAAAGAAGGACCGGGGCTGTAGGTCGGAGTGGTGGCGTTAGGGACAAGTGAGAGAGCTGTAACACTGCAGACGCCCTGGCGAGAGGAAGGGGCGACGGCAAAGGGATAGGGAAAAGGGTGTTCAGGAAGGAGAGGAAGATGAGAGGGGGAATGAAGCGGTGGCGAAGGAGTCGAAGAAGGAGCTGAAGGGAGGTAAAGAGCGGCCTGTCCTGAGAAGATGGGGACACAAAAAAGACGATCGATAACACTCCCCGTCTGCCTGGCAAATAAAGTCTTCAATAATTAGACCAGAGTAGGCGCCAGCTTCATATCGTTTCTCTATAATAATACTAGTCCACTAATCTTACGCATGGCTTCTGTCGAGACAATCTCGGACATGTCTATTTCTCTCATGGAACACAAATGTAATTATCATCTTCATCGCGCTAGTCCGCCCGATCCTCTTCATCTTGCCCTCTTTTGCCTGTGAGTTTTACCGGAACCGGGGAAAAGCCTTAACTTAGCACCTACAAATAAAAGTCCGGCAGCAAAGTGATAGCGAAGCGAGCCGCACCAATTGCAGCTCAGACACAGTATCGTGAATGGATACCTTTTATTAACGTCCATGACGGGGTAAGTCTATCCATATGAATGTCATCATGTCAAGAGCCGCTGCAATACCTGTTACCATGGACATTTACTTTTTCCCAGGTTGTATGTGGATGTAGTATGGAAAGAGGTGCTTCGCACTTCCTCAGAGACCAGCTAGCGCATCTTGCGCCCAGGCTCATTTAATAATTTATTGCGTGTTATACTAATATATGCGAACCTTATTCTAAAAATTGCATCTCCTCCATTTGTACAAACGCCCAAAGGAGGACACACGTCGCTAACTTGGGTCTCCCCAGCAGGGGAAACCGACACACGCGTCCATCCGCTCATCGAGGCCGTCTTCTCTCTCTTTCAGGACCTCAACGGGCCAGCGCGAGAGACACGTGCTGGATGCTTCGGAACGCTCTATGAACAAAAGCTGCACGCCCTTGCTTTCATCCCTTGAGTTTCCAAGCGGCTGCTCTTCAGCCACCGGGCTTGCAAGCCATCATGCCCGCAGAACATATCTTACGCGTATGTTGTCTTACATTTTCATTCTTTGATCCTCGAGAGGAAATAAGTCGCGCCCTCCCTTACTTTCCTTTATTGCGATGTCCCTACGCGCCACGCGGTAATAGCATGCTGAACGACACAAGGCGCTCCCACAAGAGTTTTCGCATATCGGTGTTGGCTGCACGACTGCATAGACGCTTGCATATTTGATTACATCTTATGCAACCGTGCAAGCAACCGCCAACAGGAGATAGCTAGACTAGCTGAGTGTGGATATTGACGTGCGCCCCCCCCCCCCCCCCTCCAAAAAAAAAAAAAAAAAAAAAGGCTACTGCCGTTGTTGTTGATGCATTTGCCATGCCACTCGATGCTCTCAGCTTCCATCGACCCAGCACGCGGATGCTGTCCATGGTCCTTTTGTGGGCGAAAAGATGCATGATTTTATTTATCTTTTCACCCCTGATTTTCGTTATCCTTCTTTAGGATCCTTCTACTTTCCGAATTTACGACTTTTCATTTCTCCTTTTCTTCCTTTCTGTTGCCACCGAAGGTGTAACGACAGTGATATTGATCTCCCGACACCCCACCCTTTGTACATATTCCGCAGACCCATCCTTCTTTCACCATCTACTCCTTGGGATGCACTCGGCGCTGTTAAAACACCCTCCGGAATGACCATTGCTGCTCCACACTCTGATTTTCGGTACCTGTCCTTCTTCTCTATCAACCGCACAGCCTCCGCAATCAACACCCTGCAGTCAGGATGCCCACCATCACCCAGCAAACCAATAGATCGATGGACGCTCTTGCAAGACCGAGAATGCGATCTGGAGTATTATGAGACCTACTTTCGTAATAAGAGTAAGACATCTCCGACATCTGTTTGCATTCACCGCCAAAAGAATCTTTCCTCGCAGAATCTACCCGTAGCTGTGCATTAACATCTCTTATTGTTCGTGGACCGCAAAGCTCATTACAATTACGTGGCTGCAGCATCTGTCCAAGGACCTGTCATCGTGTCCATTGTAATCGATCAGAAGGATTGCATCAGGATCCTTATCAGAACGGCCCAGGTACGTCCGCTCTATAACATATCGCGATGTCTTGTTGTCTGGCCTATACTTATGAGGAAAATTCGTGATCTTTGATATATAGGGCAGCAAAAGAATCGACCACCCAATGTCGGCATTATCAATTCCCTGGTACAGAAAAGCCTTTGGCATTTCTTACTCTTGGATTCTAAGCCAGACCTGCCCAGCGTTACCGATTCAGCAGTTAGGGCTATGCCAGCATCCGGAACTGCCTCGAGAGCTAGTGCGGATGGAGGAGCGGCAGGTTATCCGGTGCTACAAGTTTGGAATCTACCAGCTGTTGCCTGGACAGACATTGGAGCACCAAGGATTGGCGAATCCGTGCGGTAAGAGGAAGAAGTAAAGTCTATGGACATCTGTACGCGTCTGCGTACTCATGATTGTGTTATGCTCCGAGGAATTTTTATTGAGATAAACAAGTTGTGCGCATTCAGGGGGAAAAGAGGGGGTGGGGGATGATGTTGCTTGGTAGATTTGCAGATGAGGGAGGGGCGAGAGCCTGCAATGATAGTAAATGGATGCATAGCATTTACAAGGGAGGGTTATGCCACTAATCCGATGTTGTTCTCGACTTTGATGTATACAAAAGATGCATGCACGCCAGATTTTATGGATTTTGTTCATTGGCTCGGAGAGCCGATTCGACTTCATGGCTGGAAGGAGTACAGAGCAGGGCTAGATGTCAATGGTAAGGATGGATAATGCTGTTCCCTGTATCGCCCATGCCACACGATGTCCTTTGCATCATTCACAAACTCTGTATTTCCGCATGTGTAGGTGATATCACTGGAGAAAAATCCATTTTCACAAAGTGGAACGACTACCAAATCATGTTCCACTGTGCGCCTTTTATGCCGTTCAATCCTAACGACCATCAGCAAGTCGAGCGCCGCCGGTTTATCGGAAACGATATCGTACGTTTATTTTTTTCATAGCGCGAATTATGAAAAAGAACACCAACACCCTTTTCGCGTTAACAATGCTCACGCGTATCTTTGCTCTTTGTATTGGGGAACAGGTCGTCATCGTCTTCAAGGAGAGCGATGACGAAGAGCAGTTTGACTTAAGTAGTGTTGGGTCCCGTCAAAACCGTAAGGAGCTACGTTGCATCAAAATGAAGCGCGTCCATAATTTCAGTTGTTTGTTGAGTCTCAATATAATTCAACACCTGACCATTCAATTGCCGCGGAATAGACATCGTCTGTATTGTACGGCCTATCCCAAGCGGCACGTCCTTAAAACCTCAATCCTACCGTGTTGCCATCGCTGTTAAGAATGGCATTCGCAACTTCCCGCCGCTTGATTTTCCAGCTGTTCTTCAACGAGACGCGGCATCGCGGGATCTACTGCTGCTAAAATGTAAGGACTCTCTTGAGACATTAATAGTGTAGACTCGACATCCTTCACGTTCTCATATACAGTCCGTTACACGTGTCTGTTCCATCCATATAGTGATTTGCGGAGAGCGAGCAGCATACAAGGCCGAGGCGTTTGCAACACAGCTCGTGCGCACAAGAGAGGCGTTGTTACGGGACGTTATCGAGACACATCGCTGAGATGAAGACGCGGATTGCGCGAGAAGACAGGGTTTGACTCGCAACATGAGTAGCCTCTGATGGATGACACCGAGCAGAAATTGACAACCTGTGGACCTTACTGGTGAAAGGCCGATTGTTCTCTTTAGAGTGGAGGGCCTTAAATTTTTCTCATTGTACCCGCACTAGTGTCTTCAAGCATCGCATACCTATCCTTTTAATTGCAAACTGTGCATGAACTTTGCCTCCACAAAGGACGGGTTAGGTCTTTCGTCTGTCCTGGCGACCTTGACGCGTACACGCTTGGACACCAAAGCTTGTTCACACTCCAGTGTCTGCTTTTGCAGGTGTGGAGAGATTTTGTTACTTTATATACACATGCATATAGACAGGTTCGTCCTGATGTGGAGCAGAACGATTGGGGAGATCCCGGAGATTAATAATGTAATATAATTCGCATAGATACGAAAGACTAGCCTCGTGTGGGATGGCTTAGTCGTTCTCCTCGTGCTTCGTACTGGATCGGAATTGTGCCTGGCCATGTCAATGTATTGAGTGAGCTTTAATCATGTGCGAATGAATGATGTGGACGAAGCTGTACGCGTTACAAAAGACATAGATTTGTACAAAAAAAAAGGAAGAGTGGAGGTCCAGGGACAGCGATAACAACAACGGTACAGCGGTGATCGAGGGAACTGCAGAGCTGGATGGAATAGGCGAGTAGGCTGTAAAGCATCGAAGCGATGTGCGAGTGAATTGTAATGTGCACTTTGTGGGGTGACTTTTGCGTTTTCTTCTTTGGGCTGATTGGAGGAAGAAAGAGCGCAAGAGCCGGCGTTCATTTCCCATTGCTGCATCGGACCACATCCCCGTATGTCAACATAAGAAAAAGAAACGGAGTGGAGAGAGTCTTTCCCTCCTCCACTCTGCCCGTGGGCTAGGTGTGTGTGTGTGGGGCGGGATGCATATGATGCAGTCGACTTGTGTTGTTTCCGCTTATCTTTTCTTCCTACCCTTCTTCTTCTTCCCTCCATCTCTTCGTCTTTCCCTTTCCCTCTCTTTTCCCTCTCTCACTCTCACTCTCTCACACACACTCTCTCTCGCTCACCCCCACTCATCCACTCACTCACTCACTCTCCTTCTCTACTTCTCTACTTCTCTTCTTCTCTACTTCTCTCCTTCTCTCCTCTCTTACTCTACTCTGCCCTCAATTGGATCTTCACTCCTTCATTCCGTATCGGGAAGCAAGGCAACGAAGTGCACAGCACGCGACCAGTTACTGGCATACCATTGACTCGACCCAACCCGACTCGACCTTCACCCTACCTCTGGATCCCAATCTGCAGCTCTACTCCGCGATTGACCCTTGTTCCTGTTCCTGTTCCTGTTCCTGTTCCTGTTTCGAATTTGATTCCCTACCAGGCGATACCTCCCAGCAGTTCGATTCAAGGTTAGTCTTTGAGCACAGCACCAGTGGTAACTGCTGTGTTGTTCGTGCATGCTGATATTTTGGCGGTTCCCTGCATTTCGCGCCTTCAAGGGCGAGAACTCATTTCGTGATGACAAGTCATGGAGTTCTGACTAGCGTTCTTACAGTTGCGCATCCAATAGGACCCTTCAATTTCCAGGCGCAGCTCGAACAAGCAACAGCCAGTTCTTGCAGGACACAACCCCGCCGATTTAGATTTTCCTCGCCTCGACTTATCAGACACCCCTATTGCAAGGGAGGTCCGTCTCTTGCCCACTTTCCTGTTTGACGGTTTCGGCTCACACTCGCATAAGAGCAGGAGAGCAGGAGACCACTCTTACATTTAAGTCGATTCTTCTTACTACAGGTAAGCAAGCAGGGCGAATGCGCCTTTAATTATGCGTAAACAAATGGGAGTGTTGTTCTCGTTGCTAGGTTACACCTCCATCCGGCACAGGGGAAGAGGCTCACCTGTGTAAAACCTGCTCTTTGCCTGTGTGTATAGAAAGGCTCCAATTCTCCAAAAGCCGACGCGCCGCTGGAAGCATCTGCAGGTGGACTAACAATACGGCAAGAGCTAGACGACTAGCACATTGTACAGCACCATGGCCAAGCGGGACTCGGACAAAAACACTCAGCAGTATCGAAGAGCTAGCGAAGACATCGTGGCAGAAACATATACGGCATATACGGATTCATCATCGAGTATACCTGTTTCCGATGATGCCAGTCAATTCTCGAAGGAGACGACCAGCGATCGCAAAAAGAAGGGCTGGACAAAGTCCCTGAGAAAGGCCACCAGCTCGATTCTTTACATGGCCATGCCCCCAACAAGTGCGGACAATGTGCCGATGGTCGTTGCTCAAACACCCATGTCGCCAGATCGACTTATCCCAGCCCTGCATTCTCCCATTTTGCAGTCGCCCTCACTGATGACCGTCTCGCCCATGTCAACACTTACACCAACTTCACCATCAACAGTAACGTCCGCCCTCTATGTGCCCGTTTCCTCGACCGCAGCGTCGTCCACAGCATCTGTCGCGTCATCTTCCGTCGCGTCGACGTCATCTCACAAACTTCGCACCAGCATGGAACCGATGATAGGATACCCTGGGTCAGGTAACTCTGCTCACTCAAGCACAGCTCACCATAAACAGCGATCTTCATCTACCGCCTCTTCGACTTCATCTTCAGCCCCCCAAAAGAAATCTTTGAAAGGAAAGGAGAGAGCGGAGCCGATTTTGGCGGATTTACCCAATGAGAGCAGCCAGGCACGCGCCAAATCCGTCGATAGCCCAGTGGCAGCTAGATTCATACCACCAGCATCTCCACCCTCCTCGAAACCCAGTCAGACTCATATCAAGCATACAAACAGTGCCAGCCTCGCAGCAGCGAGTATTCCAGGCTCATTGGGATCTGCAGGAGCCTACAACGAAATCCAGAAGACGTTACCTTCTCCACCGCTCTCGCCCATGTATGTCACCAGTGAATCGAGGAACGGAAACCATGCAGTGGACCAAAAGAAATCAATAGCCACGCTTAAAGCGATCGACCAAGTGCTGTTTGCAACCTCTGGTCAATCCGCCCAGCAAGCTGAAGAAGAACAAATTATTGTCATCCAGAGGGACATCAAGCCAGACCATTTGCCCATGCTCCCACCAAATATCTCGAGGCTTAGCTTTGCTCTCGATGCTGGTCCTGAGCGGGTGGATGCATCGACCGCACCAAGTCATCCCGATCTTTTGGACAGTAAAGTGGATCACAAGACCAAGGATGTCAAAGAGAGGCACAAGGCCCAGACAACGAAGACTCGCGAGGATATAATCCTGGAATCATTTGAGGACGCAGACGTAGAAAATGAGCAACAAGAGCCAGAGGCCGAACAACAGCAGATTCAGGAGAGCGGTGCCGCCCTTTCATTGCCAGGAGCATTTCCGGGCGCTTTCTCGGATGTAGCGGTCGCAGAAAAACTGCAGCCAAAACAAGCAACGGCCCCCGCTCCATTACCATCGGTATCCCGCCCTGCGAAGTCGATCGCGAGAAAGTTGCAATCAGATCAGAGAGTTGCCTCTGTTCCTGCACCACCAGCTCCTCTGCCTATTCAGTCGCCACCAGCTGCAGATGTAACACATGTTGTCGAGACCACCGTTATCAGAGCGCCAAAAGTTGAAATTGCTCGACAGACAGCGCCATCGGAGCGGAATCAACAAAAGCCAAAGGGCCTAATTGTGGACGCTCCTAGATCCCCTGTAACTCCTTTGCGGTCGCTGTCAATATCTCGCAGGTCATTAAAGGACGCAGACGGTCCCAAGCCAATCAAGAATGCTCCCTGGCTGTGGCACCAGGATGGAATCCATCACCAGCGCCTAGAGTCGCATCAAATCTTGACTAAGGAGCAGGTGTTCGAGCTGTACCATTTGGATCTGGAGCAAGACGGGCCCAACGGCTTTTTCTTGTTCAAGCTGGTCAAAAGGTTCAAGAAGCAGGATTCTTCCTTGATGGCAATTTCTTCGGCCTTGCTAGACGCAGAGCTGACCGCGTCCCCTGCCTCATCTCCAACTACGCCCACTGCCATTCTCGAGTCACTCGAGGCCGTCTCGGTGTCCCAAAAGCTGAAGCGACAGCTGCTGCTACAGAAACGTAAGAAGCAACGAAAGTCATCCAACGACAATGAGGAGGATGAGAACCTGGAGGCGTTGTTGACGATGACGAACAATAATACGAGTCTGCAAAACTTGAACTCGTCACTCCAGGAGGTCATTGATGCAGTCGACTCTTTGAAGGATATGAAGGACGGAGAAGAGTGGTCAAGTCTTTTGAGCCAGTCCCGCCAGGTCACCCATATTCCATCTCAACCCAAGAAGCCATCGTATCCGGACAGTGAAGGAGAGTATACATCGAGGGATAAAGATGCCATGGATATCGACTTGCTGGAGAAGAGAAGGGGTGTCTATGCTACAGGACGGCTGGATGGGACGAATCTTTTGCCCAAGAAGAAATACAAGGCATCTCAGAGACGATCGTCAGTGTCGGCAGCATCCCGAATGGCAAGCATTGGCTCACCTACTACACCTGGAAGCAACGGTGTCGATTATGGTGCACAGGATGGTGCAGGAAACGAGCGGCGCGGCTCTGATGCGACGGACGGGCCATCAACACAACAGTTTAAGAAGCAGGCTGTCAGTCAGCTGCACATCTATAGCCGAAACGGACTCAAGTTCAAGTTTGATGTCATGGAGGACAACGAGCTGCATTTTGTGGAGGCATCAAAGAAGTACACTTTCATGGATCCATTGGCCGCCCATCGACAGCCAGATCTGAATGGGAATAGCGATGGAATCTCGCCACTGCGATCGCCTACTCTGCCCCTTCCTTCCATTAGCCGCCGCACCAGCTCGGGAACAGCGTCAACAATCAATGACTCTAGCCGTCCCCGTCGCAGTGGTAGCACCAGGAGCAAGAGCACGCTCTCTTCTACGGGATCCGCTAGTGGTCGAAGGGTGTTTGTGACCAGACTAGGTCGACATACTCTCTTGACCTACAATGAGTACAAGACCTTGACGAAATCTGCAAGCAGTTTCACTCTCGGTGCCAAGTTGCTGATCCAGCGGTCTATCGCAGTAGCCACTCCCAGCTTTTACAACTCGTCTTCAACAAGCAATGGTCACGGAAAGGAATCGACTCAGACCAATGCTCATGACGCCGCGTCAGCTATTAGCCCCACCAAGACCTCTTTCAACTCATCCGCCAGTCCTACACCAACACCCGCCAGCGGTTCTGACGGCTCTGACTATTTCAGTGTCAAGAAGAAGCCCCGCACGATGTCCGGATTCGCATCTAAAGCCGTCGCTGCCATCAAGTCACCCTCGACCCCTTCAGGAACGACGCAGTCAAAGACGCCCCGACCTATTGTCACGCCCTACAACCCGAATGACTATAAGAACAAGTCGCTTTCGGTCTCAAGTTCCATCACTGGGGCTTCAGAAGAATCTCATACACCGCCAACGCCCGCAGGCACTCCTTTATATACCCCAATGGTAGTCGATATATCCCGCTCTGATTTCCCTTCTCCCTTCCCTATGCCTCCTAGTCATGCTTCTTCGCCTTCAGAGCCGATCCCGTCTTCTCCCCAAACGCCAATGAGCGCCGTCTCTTCCACGATGCTTTCAACTTCGTCTCCTGTGTCAACGCCGTCCGTTTCGTCTTCATCTTCCAACCCCTATGGCTCGATTAAGCGGCAGGGCAACCAAGCAGGCCTCAAATTCCAGCATCTTTTCGTCACAGTTCACCAGCGTCTTCAAAAGCTGGAGTTGGATAACGGTGCCTCATTTTATGGATCTTCTCTTGTGCAGTGGACGGTCATCGAGGATTCTGCTGAACTGCGATGGTGGCGCGACAAGATCGGTATCCAGATGATTGGCCGTCTGGAGGGTGATGAATTGTCCCCTGCCACTGCTGCCAAGGTAGCAACGTCTAAATCGTCGAACCAGTCCGCCTTTTCGTCGGCGATCAGTGTGAGGTCGTCGTATGTGTCGGCTGATAGCTGTATCTCGGATGCCACGTCGTCGTCGTCCTCTTCACGCGGCTCAAAGCCCTATAGGAGCCACGTCTCCGTCGAGAGATTGGGGTACCGGTTCTTGAGAGTTTCTGGCCATATGGGTACACTGAAGGTGACAGTTTCGGAGCAGGTCGAGGCCAGAGCTGTAGGGTTGGCTGTGCGTGCCGAGATGCTGCGACAGAAGTGGATGGCCCAGGAGCAGCAGGGCTATTCTGCCGCCTCAACCGAGGAGGATCCCTTGGAGCAGCCCTGGGTTGAACTGACGGATTTGCCAGCAGCCTTGAGTGATGATGACGAAGTGGATGCGGACAATATGGGTGTTGATAGCGACGTGGAGCTGGTTGATCCCTTGGACAGAACTGTATCAAAGAAACCATCGGCGACCTTCTTTGACGAGTACGAGTATGACGAGTGGACGGGTCGGACGCGACTAAAGAAGGAGTCGAGCACTGACCGGTTCTCTCGACGCAAGAGGCACGACCGTGCCGCTAAGAAACAAGAACAGTCAGCATCGTTGATAGAGAGAATGACTATGATCGTGGGCCAGGCCAAGGCGTTCAAGGGCGACTGGTACATGAAGAACGTTTACAAGTTTCATTCTTAAAGTAGTAGTAGTCGTAGTCGAGTCCTATTAAAAATTATTTCAGTGACGTCAGATAGGCGATCGATCGATCGCCTTTACGCTCGCCATTGCACCCACCCCTCGACTCTTAGCATCCACCACCACACAGTACAACATACATCCTTCCAATGGCTACTCTACCGCCCATCGGCTCCGACTACTGCCCTCCCTTTGCGCCATTCTTCGGCCTCATGGGTGTGGCCAGCGCTGTACGTTTTGATTTCTAGGACACATCCTCCTTCCCCTCCTCTCTCTTTCAAACCTTTTGAGCGCTTCAGCTACTGATGTTTGCGATGTCCAAAACTGGACTAACAAGGACTATTATCCTTCCATGTCTCCCTCTTAACCTCCTGTCGCTTCAATAGATGGTGTTCAGCAGTATGTATCGCCTTGGACTCTTTTTTCTCTGCGATTGAAGAACGAAACATGGCGACACTGGGAAAGCATTGAAGAGATGCACTATCCAGTCATGATTAACCCCTGAGTCGACTCTCAGCTGGGCTGACCCATGATTATGTGTACCATTTTTATTGCGAATATTAGGCATGGGAGCAGGATATGGCACATTCAAGTCTGGCATCGGTATTTCGGGCATGGGAACCTTCCGTCCAGAGCTGATGATGAAGGTATTTGCGTCGTTCACTTGCCTCCTTGGCGAACACAACGGCTGGCCGCACGTATACTCGGACCAACCATCTCTGTTTCATCGCGGCATGAGAACCGATTGTATTCACGCACAGGCAATACTTCTTCAACAACGCTTTAGGCGCTTATCCCAGTTGTCATGGCTGGTATTATCTCGGTCTACGGACTAGTCATCTCGGTCTTAATTGCAGGATCATGTACGTTCACGCAGAATTCATGCTGTCCTACGGATATGGAAGAGATATTGACGCGTCCATCAATTTGGACGAGGATTGTGATTTGATGGCGAACTCACCTATATCCATTGTTGCTCCATTTGCTGATCCTTTTGTTCTTCGCTTACAGTGACACCCACGGGCTATTCTTTATTCGCGTAAGTGGACCGGCTTTATATCCCACTTGTATGACGGCGCTGGGTGAGCTCAGGAACAAAGATCGCTCAAAGTACTTATCATGACTTTTCATTGATATTGTATTGTCATTCTTATACAGTGGATTTGTCCATCTCGGCGCAGGTCTCTGTGTCGGATTAACAGGATTGGCAGCAGGATATGCCATTGGCATCGTAGGCGATGTGGTAAGTGCGCGTGCGACTTGCGTGTCTTTAACGCGTTTGTATTCTTCTCTTTGGGGCCCAATTCACGAATAAGACCTCTGCTATATCTTGCTCACATAAAAGCTCTTTCTTTGTCATTAGTGTGTGCGAGGCTATGCATACCAGCCAAGGCTCTTTGTCGCGATGGTGTTGGTGCTGATTTTCGCAGAAGTCTTGGGACTGTATGGGTTGATTGTAGGACTTATCCTGAATACAAAAGCGACAGGATCGTGTTAGCTTCTTTATTTGAGCAAGGCGGATACATATAGTCTATTGTTTTCTTCATTGGTGTACACGTCAATTGAAGGAAATAAACAAATGCAGACGCATGGTTATTGAGTATGGTCTGAATTGAGCAATGAAGACAAGTGAGACAAAAGCGAGCAGCAAAAATGAATGCCAGGTACTAGCAAGATGACCCACGTTCTTTCCACGAACTTGGAGATTCTTAAGACACTGGATGGAGCATTTGCTTGGAACGTGTTTATCAGGTTGTGCAAGCCAATATAGATACAAGGGGCCCCCAAACCAGATTGTGAGAGGGAGAACAGCAGTATGCGATTATGTGTGTTAAATGGTGTCCGGAGAGCCCAGGACTGGAGGCAGGAAAGAAGATGGTCGGATGAAGAGCGTGGGTTGCCAAAAATAATAGGAAGAGAGTCAACATAAGCAAGGCCAGCAAACAAAGTTTACATGCATGCGTGGATGTACAAACATAATATCTACAAAGAAAAGAGACAGAGAGTACCAGTACCAGTCCGTGGCACGTTCATGTCCCTTGCTCGTCTGCTCTGTGTGCGCGTGAAGATAGAGACGCCGATTGTGCTTCCTCCCCCTCTCCGCCCCTCCCCGCCTCTTGCAATTGAAAGAGCGTTGGAAAAGTTTGCTTCTGTGTTCTTTGGAACACTATCCCCGCCCTTCCTTCCTTCCACCATCCTCTTCATCATCCCTCTCCATCCTCATCCGCCATCTCCTCCACCCTCCATCACCCTTTTCTTCAACCCTCCTCCGTCCGCTGCCCCCACTCGCCTCTACGCGCCACCATCTATCATACTACCTTTACTCTGCTAACTCGCTAACGACCCATTCCCCCCTGTCTCCTCTTTCCCTTCCCCTCAAACCTCCTCTCTCCCCTTTTGCCTCCGTACCTGTTTCACCGCTTCATAATACAGTTGGTGGCAAACCAGCCATTCACATATCCATTCCACACTTCCACATTCAAACACATCCCAGTCTATCACACTATCGTATCCCTTGCTCTTTTCTGTCCTTCGTGGTGCAAGTGACCCAATATGTCCTCGTACTCGCAATACTCCTCCCACCACAAAAAGACTCCCGACACCGGACGACGGCAGCTTCAGTTTGACGACCACCTATCCTATAGCAACGGCAACAGCCGAGATAATTCGTGTTCTGCTTCGCCGACCAGCCCTAGCCACCCCTCATCCTCTTCCGCCCACTCCAGTTTGTCCCAAATCCATACCCTCGACTACAATTCCAACCGGACAACGGCCACAGACGCAACCCTTGCCCCGCCCTCAGCAGAAAGCCCTACCAGCACCCTCAACAGTTCCCATTCCCCCAAGAGGGGCGCCTCTCCCACGATGGCCTTCTCAAACACATCCCTTCCATCCCTGACAAGGTGGAAGCGCTTCCGATTGAAGGTGATGCGCATGGCGACTGTCGAGCGATTGCAGTTGCTCTGGGGCCTCTTGGCCCTCTTTGGAACAATGTCCTGGCTGGCTCTCCTGCCAGCCCATGTATTCAGGTACGCCCGCTATTTTTTTTCCTTCCCTTTCTTTTGACCATTGCTCAAGGATTGGAGCGAGGAATGCGAATGCACTAGCCCATTTGAGGCGATGTGCCGTTCCAACTATCTCGCACTAGTACCGGAGCTTTTAATGAAAAGCCAGCGAAAAACGCTAGTTCATTAATTTCCTGTACTTCTTGTCAACAACGATGTGTCCTGCTCGACGTCTCATGGTCTTCTTTATCTTTTTGCACCCAAATAGGACAAAGTTCGACGCTACCCACTTCAAGGTCTCCGTCTATGCATTCTGTAAGTGAAAAACGCAGTGCTCTCCATCAACATTGTTATTTTGAGTTGATATCGCTGTGGAACTAAAGGAGGATAATCGAATTGCGGCTCTCGTGTTTATATTGGGGCGCACCAATGCCTCTGCCTTTTCAACAGAAAAAACAACACATCCTTGAGATGGATATGAGTAGCTAATCGATCGTCTACCCGCGCTCTCTCTTTGTCTTCTTTCATTTCATTGTCTCGTGATGGGTGCGCACACAACCTGTCAGTCTTGGTTGCCACTGTCTGCACTTCTCTATCGGCCATCTGGCAATCGTTATGCCCGTTTCTGGTTCGCCAGAGTCAACGGGCGTTCCTGCCACGCGTTATCAACCACCCTGCCACCCAGACTGCGACCATCTGCATCTCCGTCATTCTGACGATCCTCAACTTCTTCAGCTGGATTGTCCTCGCATCCGACACGGACGCTGGCGCCAAGACAAACTGTCAAACGGGCCCACTCTCAAATCAGCCTGGCTATGTGGCTCAGTGCCGAGGCGTTAATGTTGCGATTGTGCTCGACGTTATCGTGTTCATCCTCTGGATCCCTATCTCCCTGGTTATTGTCTGCGGCACAGTCGAGCGTGGATTGTGGTGGTGGGGTGAGGACGATGGCTGGGCGCAAGGAGAGGCTATTGTCGGAGGCTCGAACATGATGTCCGAAGAGGAGTTTGATTTAAAGATTGGACTCGGCGGAAGCAAGCATATCAAGCGTCGTCAGACTGTTCATCCCGATAATCTGACGCAGCAGGAACAGCGTCTACAGGATATGGTGATGATCCAGCAGCCCAAGCCAGCGTTTGTCACGCCAATTGCTTCACAGTTCCGCTCTTCAACATTTGGTCTGGAAGGTGGGGCTGATGGAAATGACGACGACGACCTCAACTTCACACCCTCGAGTTACAGGAGGCATCATCAGCAACGCCGGCAGCCAAGGCAATTGACTCGTCAGGCATCGAACACGTCGCTGTCGAGCCGACTCTCATCATTCTTTGGAGCGGGATGGAATAATGGCACGATGCCACTACCAGAAGCACAGCCTCCGATGCCCGACTTGCCACCACAGTATCGTATGGAGAACGCGGCGCTGTCACGGAACAACGATATCAAGAAGGGTCCATCCCAACCACAGCAGCAACAACAGAAGCAGCAGTCGATGCGCAAGAAGGAGGAGCCGAAACAGGAGGCTGAGCCAGAATCAGAGCCAGCTGGACTGTTGCATGGCGATGAGTACACCTCTCAATGGCATTCGCGTCGTTATGATGACTGGTCTTGAAAGGATAGATTGAAGGTTCGATGGAGAGGAGTTTCCTATATATTTACAGGGCAGACTCAATCGTCTCCACTTCATAATATACTATATGTTTAATCTCGAAAACGAAGCAAGCGAACAAAGGAGCATGCTTTAATGCCATGCGGTTACCATGACCACTCATATCATTCATCCCAATCGATGGCCCTCAGTCCTAGCAAAAACATTACAAAGTTTATATTCCAGACTGGTGCACTCTTTCTCCAGAAGCAGAGAACGATAATGGGCATTTATCCTCTGGCGAATGGTGCGTTGGCGTCGGCGTCCTCAGTTGGATGGGAATGAAAGCAAGTAGAATGCTCAAAATGGAAAATGTATGGCGCCTGCCAAGCGCGCGCACACGTTCGCATTTGGTCTGCCCAATTGTAAACGCAGCAGATTCTATTTTTGCGCATTGCCCGCAAGGGTTGATGCCTTCGTATTTCAATTCTCGGCCACAGCCCGCACTTTTATCCGTCTCGATAGGGGGCAGCGTCAAGCGTATTTTAATCCTTCATTCGTTTCTTTCTTTACCTTCCTCCCCCCCTCCCCCCCAATCATCCTTCACTCCTATATTGACCCTCTTCGATCACTCGCTCTTTCGAATCCCTCAGACACTCAGCAACTGCAATCAACAGACAAGAAGGATAAAAAGGAACGAAGATGTCGACTCCTCTTCCTCCTGGATGGTAAAAAATAAAAAAATAGATTTGTCCACCTGGACTCCATTGACCATTTCGAGCAATTTCCCTCCCCCCACTCATCACTCACTCACTCATGTTTTTGCCCTCCTTGGCTCTCGTAGGGTCTCGCAATACGACCCTCAGCACCAGCGATACTTCTTTGTCCGTAAGTCTCTCGTGTAGCCTTCCCTTCGCACATCTCCGCATACTTCATCTTCTCCATCTACGCTGACACGCCGCTATCGAATGTTCGCTGTGGATAGAAACCGTAACTGGACGAAGCCAGTGGGAAGACCCGCGTATGGTTTCACCGTACCAGGCACCGCTACCCCCACCCCCATCTGCTGGGTACGCAGCCCCGCCACAACCGCCGCTCGGAGCATACGGTGCCCCTTCGCCCTACGGTTCTCCTTCGCCCTACGCCCCATCGCCATCACCCTACGGCCCACCATCACCCTACGGCGCACCGTCGCCCTACGGCGCACCATCACCCTACGGCGCACCATCGCCTTACGGCGGACCATCTTCGTATGTAGCAACAGCACCGCCCCCTGTCTCTACAACAGAAAAATCCCATCCTCATATTCCGGGAGGGATGTTGGGCGTCGGAGTTGGGGCAATGGCGGGGGCGGCGTTGGTAGGAGGGGTGGCATTGGCAGCGCATGAGCATCATAAGCATCATGAATATTATCGACCAGCGGAGGTCGTAGTAGTGGAGGAGGAACCGGCGACGGAGTATGAGGTGGTCGAGTACCACCACCACCATCATAACCATAAGCTTTTTGTAAGTCTGGAGATGGGATGTTTTGTGTCCGTCTGTATGTGTATGTGTGTATGTGTGTATGTGTGTATGTGAGTGTGTTGTTGTTGTCGTGTGAAGGTGATGGATGGGATTGAGTTGCTAAACATGTTCATGATTCCATAGGATTTTTACTAAGCGACGGTGGACCGAGAGAGGGTGCAGGGAGCTAGGGAGCGACATGATTCGTAAATAAACTAGGCACAGACAGTTGTGTTCCGTGGTATTCGTTGACTATACAAATGGCGAAGTGTGCCATGGCCATTCGTCGTTTTATGCTTCTCTACGCCTCGTACACAACTGGATATAACATGACAGCGACTCGCTTTTTTTATGAGTTGATACTGCTGAAGGCGAAGTACGTCTCGAGACCGACCATGTAGGATGAATGGCTGGCAGGCCTGCTCTATTTGACTGTGACTACGTCAAGAAGGCACCTGGCTGCCTTGTCACCTAAACGGGGTCCTTATTGCGGTCCTTGTTGACCGCATTGACTGTAATGCGTCCGTGCGAACATGCCAATACCTTTTGATCCGCCCTCTTGCGATTGGTCAGCACAGGTTGGGCCAGAGAGCGCGTTGCCCCAATGTCCGCCCGCGACCTGGCACTGGCTTCAAAAGGCAACGGGGCAAGTCCCATTTTTGGGAAAACCCTGTTTTGAGTATGGTTCTGTTCTCTGCTATCCTTCCACACCCTCATTCCATCTCCATCTCCATCTCCTCTCTTCACTCCCCATTGACCACTCCATACACCCACATCAAACCATGGACAGCCAGGACAGCACAGGCAGCAATCAGTGCCACAGCCACAACAGCTCATCCTCTGCCTCCGCTTCGTCCTCCTTCCAATCCCTTGCCCGGAAGAAAGCCTTGACACCCGCCGGGCGATTTCTACGTCACACATGTTCGCAGATCCCGGTCTCAATGAGCGCAGTCGACTGGCTGCAGCAGCTCCTTCATACAGCTTCAGTGAACGCTTCGGATTGTTTAGCCGCAAGCGAACCCATGCTTCTTGAGCTACCTGTACCGATGGACCTCTCTGTCTCACAAGGTATAGTGCTGGACGGCCGTTCTTTTTTTTTTTCCCTCTCTTTCTGAGCAAAATGACTGGGGTCGTCATATGACCTCTCACCCGCTACGGGCACTCATTCCCCATATTGATTCGAAACAAGTGAAATTCAATAAGCTGAGAACCTAACTTAGAACCTTTTATTCAACTGCACTCACTACCAGACATCAACGGACGCTTGCCAGGACTTCGGTATTACAACCAGGAAAACGAGAGTAAGATTCGCACAGCGCAGACGATCCAGTCGCCAAACAGATCGTATTCACGTTCACAAGGACACCCAACACCATCAAAATCCAACCCATGTGAAGCCATGGATAGCAATGCGAGCATAGATACCACCGACCCAGATAGCCAAACGAGTTCCCGAACAGACCAGAGCTCGTCTCGTCATAGTCTACCAAGACCATTCCCCAGGTCTACTGTTAATCTACCCTCGATAACGGCCTCTGCCAGGAACAACGGAGATCATGAAGGGGGGCCATCGTCATCGCCATCCTCGTCCTCATCATCTTCTAGCCCTTCTTCCAGGAGATCAGATTCATCACCCAAGGCCAGCTCTTCAGCCTATGTAGGCGCAGGAACTTCGACAGCCGCCATCCTCTACACCACTAGCCAGGAGTTTGGAGTGATCTGGAACCAAACAACGGCGTTCTTGCATCGAACCTTCTCGCCCACGTATCGCGTCAGTGGTCTCTATCTCGATTCGTGGACCAATGGAACGCAGAGACGAGGGCTTGAGCGACTCAAGTCGAATGTCATGCGGGGGGATGCGTTTGTGCTGGTGCGCAACATGACACTGCAGCTCAAGGATCTGCTCAAGAGGAGCATTGCAGAGACAGCAAATATTGAGCGACACTCGAGAGCCATTGAGGAGAAGAAGGGACAAAGTCGTGGACAAGGACAAGCAGCTGGCAGCAATGGGAAGGGTGGTCGCCCTTCGTCCAATACTTCTGATGGCGATCACGACGGCGACAATTCGAGAGGAAAGAGTGGCAACAGCAGTGGTGCCGGAGACGAAACAACACGGAACCAGTAGTCGTGGCAGGCACTATGTCATATAGAACTGCATTTCGCAGCAATAAAGATGTATAGACCCACCAACGATAGGTAGATTGTACAGCGCCTAGTGGAATTTTTTCTCTTATGGAGGAAGTGGTTTCTAGTATTCAGTTTGATTCAAAAATATATTTATAAATCGCTACTCTCCTCCTCCTGCTCAAAAACCTCCTCCTGCTCAAAAACCTCCTCATCGTCTGCTTTATGCGCCAGCAATTGGATTCGGTCCAGAGCGGTTTCCGCATCGGAAGCCAGGTGAGAAAGCACGCGCGTAGATTCGATAGATACGAGGCCATGGCGCCCACGGAACACGGACGTTGCTTCATCGATGGTCCGCCAGATAGCCGACATGTCAGACGGCCTCTTTCTCTGTGGGCTTGCATCAGACGATGGATATTCTTCAACCCTTGCGACGTCGCGAGAACGGAGAGTAAAAAGGACTCCGTTCATCTTCCGCTTCGGTGGAACCACATAATCATCATCCAAATCATCGTCATCATTGATTTCATCCCCCTCAATAAAGTCGCTCTCTTGATGTTGGTTGAAAACGTGCTTGGATTCTTCGCTGTTTATGATGCTCAACGCAGCTTCACGAATCGACTCTGAAGGTCCATCACCGTCGCACATACTGAGGTAGTTGAGGACGGAAAAGTCCTTTTGCTTTGAGACGATGTCCTTGTTGTCCGCGTATTTTTGTTTGAGCTTCTATTGAAGGCGTGTTACTTCATCCTCAAGTGTTACGACACCAAGCTCATGTAAGCGTTTCTTGTGCTCTGGAGGCATATTTGGGACATGGGCGAAGTAGTTACGGATACAATTAGAATTGACCTTATTCCATGCCTTGACCAGACAGGCCCAGAGTACTCCATTAGCAACTGTTGCATCTGGATTATTCGCCCTCTTGCGAGCGCGAGCTATAACCTCCAGTATCTGCTGACTGTATTTAACCTTGAAAGATCGAATAATGCCGATGTCCAAAGGCTGAGTAACGGATGTTACCTTTCCTGGTAAACGTACGATGGTAATATTGGTGAGACCGAGGCTCTCGCTTCCATCATGTCCTGATGCGCCGTCGATAAGCAGAGCTATCTTGCGACCTTGCTCTCGAATATCCTTATCGAAATCCTTAAGCCATATGTCGAATTGCACTTTTGCCATATATCCAGAGCATTTCATATCGGCACCAACCTTTTGCAGCGTCTCCTCCTTCAATCCCTTGGGTTTGTTCTTCGCTATAAAATAGCAGAATGCAATGAGATAAATCCCTGTTATAATATTGCTCAGAATGTGTAAAATATGCAGCTACACTCGACTTACACAGCACAGATAGCTTGCGTTTGTCAGACCCGGTAGAATTGCTGCAAAGCAAGATCGACACTCGAGCTGTCCGGATGATATTTTTGCCACGAATTGGACCAGTGTCGAGTAATTTGTTTGAAAGCACCTTGAGATAGAGGCAAGTTTCGTCGCAGTTGTAAATGTCATTAGGGTCAAAACCTACGAGTGTCCTACGAATGTCGTCCGTCTGGAGTTGAACTTTTGTTAGATCCATAAACCCACTTTTGCCATGCACTATGTGTTTATTGATCGACCGCTGTCTCTTGAATCCACGAAGTCATCCGTTTGAAAAGGCTGATGAAGGCGGCTTCTTCCCTTCTTTGTACTAATCATTCATGATGCCCCATAGATGCAGAGCTGCTGCTTTAAGGCGAGCATCAGTCACAACAACGTCTTTCGAAGCCTAGTGTTAGGATTGTACGCTTGAGAAAGTGTCTTAAAGCATTTGATAGAATTGCAAATCATACCTCGTTCTCTTTCGCGGATGTGCCACCTATAAAGTGCCTCTTCCAAGGCAAGGAATGGTCGCTCTTTAATGCGCTTGATTTTCTTGGAAGACCGGGGCGGCAGCCAGTTCTTGTTAGCTAAGATGGCGTCTCGCTCTTCCCAAATCCTATGAGCCGTAGAACTCTTGATGATACTGTGTTCGCGTCCAATGCGGGATATGGAGACCATGGGATCCCTCTCAATGGCAGCTTTGACGCTCTCAATAAACTGAACTTTCTCGTCCACTGTGATGGATTGGCGCTTTAGCTTCGGCTTCTTGGAGGAGGAAGCTCCCTTGCTTACTTTAGTCTTACGTTTCGCGTTGAGCATGGGGATGGTATATGAGATTGAGTCAACGATGAGTGATCACGTTAATATTTTTTCAGTTCCCACTAGAGTCCTCGTCAAAAAGTCGTAACCCATATATTTTCGGCACGAATGAATCACATAGACTGGTCTCCTTTTTCGGATAAAGACTTTACGTACAAATTTGTTACTTGCGTGGCCTTCATTCCTGCACACGGCGCGTGCTTCTTTGCTTTTTTGTTTCTATTTCTCGTACGTGGAGCTGACGACTGAATTGAACTTGAGTATTATAAAACTATTGGGGTTACGACTTTTTGGCGGATGTGTGCTGTACACACACAGGACACTGAAATTCGATTTCAGGCACGTTGTTTGTTTGAATGAATCCGTTTTCTTTGGACTCCAAACAGGACGGACAACATCATGGACGCTGAAGAGGAATCATTCTCGCTGGAGATGGAGGACACGGGGCTGGATCTTCCAGTCCGCGCAACAAGTCCGCCGTCAGGGACCAATACAGCATTACTCAAGTCGTATACCTATACCACACCACTGCCGACCTCATTAGAAACTGATCAGGAATGCATCCTCGGAGTGGACGAAGCAGGAAGAGGTCCTGTTTTGGGACCAATGGTTTATGGTATTTGCTACTGTCCGCTGTCCAAACAGAACGAGCTGGCTGACCTTGGATTCGCAGGTAGGAATCATACGCCAGGACTCATCAGGGATGGCTCGTTATCAAAGAGTTTGAGCTGACCGTTAGGTTGCATGCTAAACAAATAGATTCAAAGACATTGAAAGAGGGCGAGAGGGACAGCCTTCTCGATGTCATCATGTCAAGGCCAGACCTGATCGGATGGAGCGTACGAGTGCTTTCACCTATGGATATTTCTAATAGCATGCTGAGAAAGTAAAGGCAATATTGGACAGCAGAGAGGGCAACATGCATAGACCATTGCGATTCCTGACATTCTGGCGCCACCAATTTTTTTTAGGGAAAAGTACAACCTGAACGCACTGGCGCACGACACGACGATCCAACTCATCCGCGAGACCCTTGCTTCGGGAGTGAACCTGAAAGAGGTACATATCATGGTTCACCAATGTACGATACTGCATTTCTGAAAAACATAGGGAACCACCTAGATATTTATGCTTTATATTTGCTTCAATTAGATCTATGTTGACACGGTTGGACCACCCGAGACGTACCAAAAAAAGCTCGAAAATCTGTTCCCATCTGTTACAAAGATCGTTGTTGCAAAGAAAGCCGATTCCAAATACCCTATCGTCTCTGCTGCCAGTATATGTGCCAAGGTCACCCGCGATGATGTTCTCCGGCATTGGATTTTTGCGGAGACAGGAATTGCTAACACGATCTCACGCCAATTCGGATCCGGATATCCATCAGGTGCGTGTTCCTTGCGTGTTGTCTCGATTGCTTAGATCCTGCATGGAAGAATGGATCAAGGGAATGCACCGCTACCCATCATTAACTTGTATTGTTGACATACTAGATCCAAAGACGGTGGCATGGCTCAAATCAAATATAGATCCCGTCTTTGGGTACCCCAATATCGTACGATTCAGCTGGCAGACGTCCAAAACACTGCTGGAGACGTCTGGGAAAATTGTTCGTTGGTAAGTGCATGTAGATATGAAGCAGCTTTATGCCTCTGTGTTTCTCGACGTTCTCTATTGAAATATTCACAAGCCCAATATCGTGCCCATTGATAGGCCTGATGACGACGAGAGCAATTCACAGCCTAGAATTACTGCGCTTTTCGGTCAAGCTGGAGAAATCAGCGCGGAATTGGCCCAGCAGATGAGACAGTACTCGGGATATATCACGAGGACTTCTCCTCGTCCACGCCCTCAGCTTATGCAGGACATGGCCCTCAGGAGCGTTATCGATTTCTAGCCAATAAAAATTCAGCCAGATAAATAGAACGTGCTTAAGAGTTGATTTGTCCACATTCTTTCCTCCCAGATCACCTCTGCTCTGTGCTCGCCTTACAAACCACTTGGAATGATCTTTGATGCCACCAGAACAGTCAAATCCGCGAGGGACGTATGCCCGTAGGGGCTACTACCGAGGCAGAGGCCGAGGGTCATGGCAGGGCGGTAGCCAGGACAATCAGAATGGTGGCGGCAGGAATAAGTACTACCCCGGACAATCCCAGGACCCCGATGCAGACAGCCAGAACAATGGCAAACGCTGGGAGCGACCGAGGACATCGACTCCAAGAAACAAAGACCAGAATACTCAGCAAGCAGAGGTAGAAGTCAACACACCAATGGTGCAGGCGGATGAGATACCGGCGGGAGCGATACAGATGCAGCAGGCATCACAACCTAGGACAAAACATGCGACGAATTGTCCCTGGGTCGATTGGGATGTATATTTTCCTCAGGAGGGTAAGAGACCGGAGGCACCATGTGATATTTGGAATGCTGCTGGAAACCATGGCTTATGCGATGCTAAGTACTGTTCGCTAAAACCTCTAGACTATCACAAGGAGCATGAGTACATTCAATGGATTGGCGAGTTCAACAAGTACCTCCAGACATATCATTTATATGGACTCTCCAAGGTATGTTCTACAAATGAAGTCTTTGGGACATGATGGCATGATGGCCACCGACTCACAGGACTTTCTTCTTGCAATTTACAGGAACAACTACACGCGATAGCACTGCGTAGAGTCTTGGTCGTGAATGTTAAGGTCATGGCACAAATATGCAATGTGCCGGACTTGGTAGAGTTGGTAGTTCATCGACCGACAAGTGTCATTGGCTGCATTACTCTAGCTGCAATTCAGGTAAGAGTAACCCCATGTTGCCTACTCTAGTCATTATCGCAGCATCTTCTTCCAAGACTGACTTTCCTGCGGCCATGCATCTTTTTTGGATAGGTCATCTTTGGTGATGAGGCAGCAAAGACACAGCAGCAGAAAAAGTTCACAGTGCGACTGGCGTGTTTCGACAAAATCACTCATGGCAAGGACTTGAAGGCGAACCTCATCGGTATGATCATTTGCAGATCCGTTTATTCATTGTGGAAATGAGCGAAGAGGAAATGAAATGCTTCTGGAACTTCCAGGACTTATCATTGTATCTGGATTGCTTCTGATACCCATTAGGAAAACTCGTTTGCGTTGGAGGGACCGTTGTACGAACATCAGGTGTCAAACCCCTTGCCACCAAAATGGCGTTCACCTGCAATACTTGCCAAACCCTTCAGACTCTGAATCTTCCGGATGGACGATTTATTCAACCAACAAAATGCATAGCGATCGGCTGTAGGAGTAGACATTTTACTCCGCAGCGTGGAGTCGACTATGAAACAGAGACTGTTGACTGGCAGACCATTCGGTATGTTTTTTATGGCCGACAAGCGTCTAGAAAGTGAGTGTATGATTTTGTAATGAGGAAGTCATATTGAATCTTTGTTTCTCTCATTGTTACAGTCTACAGGAGAAACTACCAGATGACAGGCTAGATTCGGGAAGGGTTCCGAGGACAATTGAGTGCGAAGTCACTAACGACCTTGTCGATCGGGTCATTCCTGGAGACGTTGTCGAAATTACAGGAATCGTGAAGGTTTCCCAGTCTGAGAAATGTAAGGTGGTTTGTCCACAAAGCCTCATGGGCAGATTTGGGCTGCTTTGAGTTATCAAGAGCTGTACTGATGCTTCGCTTTATTGTTCGTATCCTTAGCATACTCGCGCATGAAGACAGGGAACACAATGTATATTCTGTACTTGGACGTCAATTATCTTCAAAAATCAACCATGACCTTGGAGGAGGATGATATTTATCAGGACTTCAACTCAAAGGACAATTTCAAAGATAGTAAAGACAGCATCCAAATCACCACCAAAGACCTGTATGCCATCGAGGACGTCCACCTGCAACCACAGCTGTTCAAGCTGATCGTGAATTCGTTCAGTCCAGCCATATATGGTCATGAGATGGTCAAGGCTGGGATCTTGTTTGCCCTGTTTGGTGGACGGAGGCGCGGCAATGGAGTGATTGACAGGACAGCCATTCGAGGTGATCCTCACGTCCTGGTGGTTGGAGACCCTGGACTGGGAAAGTCCCAAATGCTTTCCGCGGCTGTGAAGGTGGCTCCTCGTGGCGTATATGTATGCGGAAGCAGTGGAATATCAACTAGTGGCCTGACTGTCACTCTTGTCAGAGGATCGGGATCAGACTTCGCACTGGAGGCCGGAGCTCTAGTTCTCGGGGACCAAGGGTGCTGCTGTATCGATGAGTTTGATAAAATGACGACGGACCATAATGCGTTGTTGGAGGCCATGGAACAGCAGTCGATCAGTATCGCCAAGGCAGGAATCATTTGCACGTTACCAGCCAGGACTAGTGTAATTGCCGCTGCAAACCCTGCCGGTGGGCATTACAACATGTCCAAAACGGTGGCCGAGAACCTGAAGATGAACAGTGCTCTCCTGTCGCGCTTTGACCTGATTTTCATTCTGATGGACAAGCCCGACGGCGAAATGGATCAGTATCTCTCTAGGCATGTTATGGGGCTTCACTCCGGGAACAAGAACCTTGGCCAGGCATACAGGGCAGCCTCTTCTCAGGACACCAACAACCAGTCATCGCAAGGCATCGACAGCAAGCCTAGGATGGATCATCCCTTATCAGAACGGCTGCGGATAACAGATGAAGATGGAGATGACTTCAAACTTATTCCCCAGCCACTCTTGCGGAAGTACATCGCCTACGCTAGACAATACGTCCATCCAAGACTCTCTCCAGAAGCCGCGGCCACGCTGCAGGACTTCTATTTGATGCTCAGGGCCAAGCATCGTTCTCCAGACGGGACGCCAGTTACGACACGCCAGCTGGAATCTCTCATCAGAATGGCTGAGGCCAAGGCGCGCATGGAACTTCGTGAAGTTGTCACTCGACGGGATGCCATGGATGTCATCGAAATCATGTATGGCACGATTTTTTTTTGTTTTTGTTGCGATTACTGCCTGCCGTTTGCTCTTTGCAATGACGCTTACACGAATGCATGCTGTTGATCACTTGTACACAGGACGTTCAGTCTACAAGATACATTCATGTCTGTAAAGTCCCAGGACCTGAATCAAGGTCAAGGCCAGTCTGGTCGCGGCAAAGGTGCTAGCGTTAAAAGGTGCGTTCGTTTACAGTTACTGACTCACGCGTCTTCATTTGCAAATTTATAAATGTTCACACGACATTCGTACACATTTTTGGCTGACAATGCAGCTTTTCTTTTTTATATTACAAATAGATACGTCGCAGAGCTGCAGAGGATTGCGTTGGCGACCTCGAACAACATGTTCTCTTACGATCAATTGTATCGCACTTTTCAAGAGATGCAACTATCTGGCATCACCGGAGGCTTCCAGGATTTCATCGACACCCTGAACCACCAAAGCTTTCTCCTGAAGAAGGGACCTCGAACGTATCAATTCACTATGGCCGTGTAAAATATCCTATGTATCCTCACTCTCATTCCGCGCCTCTTTAATTGTAGTATTTCATATCCAATACACATTTTTCGATGGCGCATTAGTCCATTGTTCGATCATACTGCACACGGAGGGTGCAACGAAAGGTCCGATCGGCTAGAGTAACCGAAGAGCCACAACGGATGACACGAGGGATACACGTCTTATGAGATGCATTTGCGAGCCGAGAAAGAATTTAAAAGGCACTTTCAGTCAATTGTGTTGCTCATTTCCTCTCCCTTCAACCTACATCATTGCTAATCAGCAACCACGCTCCACCATGTCTCACGGAAAAAAAGTCGTTCTTGTTACTGGTTGCACCACCGGCGGTATTGGCTATGAAACCGCCAAAGCGTTCGAAAGGGCAAGTGCTAGGAACAAACGACTCTCGTCTTTGAATGCTTGAAAAGTGAACCAGCAGTGATACTAATGCTCGCCGGCGGTGGGAATCGGACTTTAACTAGAGCGGTTGCCGAGTGTACGCTGCTGCCAGACGCCTTGACGCTATCACAGGGATTGAGAGTGAGGAATGCGAGTGACGTCTCTATGCATGCTCAGGCAATACAACACCTGCCTAACACATGCTGCTGCGTGCCCTTTTGAATACAGGTCTGGATATCGAGAAGGTCTATATTGATGTTCTCGATGAAAAGTCGGTCAAGGAGGCCGTCAATGTAAGCTGGAGCACATTTGATAACTTAAAAGGCCCTATTACTGCGTCGACGATGTCCAAACTAACGGTCTTTTTGCAAATGCCGCCTGTTATATCATGTCGATTTAGCATATCATCGAGAAAGAAGGCCGCATCGGTAAGAGAACGAGGCGTTATGTAAAACGGCTGTATTACACTGGTGCTCAGAATCTAACCGGACCCTGTTGTATCTTTTTTTTTCGTGTAGATATCTTGTTCAACAATGCCGGCATGGGTCTCGCCTGCCCCTTGATCGACATGTCTGTAAGTCTGCACGGATCAAGGAGCTGCACATGTCATGCAATTCGTACATGAACGCCAGAGCCTAACAGATCGTCCCTCCCACAATGAACGCAAACAGCTTGAAACTACGCGAAAGTTGCTGGATACAAACGTCACTTCGGTTGTTCTAATGTCCAAGGAAGTCGCACCGCACATGATCCGTCAAGGATCCGGTCTGATAGTGAATGTGGGCTCGGTTACTGCTTACCTCGCGACACCATGGGGCGGTCTCTATGCTGCCAGTAAAGCGGCCGTGCACTCGTTGTCGGATGCGCTGCGTATGGAACTAATGCCCTTTGGAGTCAATGTCACAGTCGTGTCGCCCGGAGCGATCAAGTCCAACATTGGTGATAACAACCTCAAGGCTTTCCACCTTCCTGAGAGTAAGTCTTTTTTTGTGTCACAATCAAACATTCCCGGTAATGATTTTGGGTACTAACTTTTGCAGCAAAACCGTGTGCATAGACTCTGTCTACCAGTCCGTTCTCAAATATGTTTTGATGCGAGCCAACGCGTCCCAGGGTAAGTAGTGGCTTCATTTTATATTATTTTCTACTGAAGGTACCTGTCTCTACTGGCTATCGCACAGTTATCTCATTGCAATCCTTTCAACGCTATTCACAGAACCTGGTTGCACGCCTACTGCAAAGTTCGCCAAACATGTGGTTGGCAAGTGTCTGAAGTCTTCGCCTCCTCGCTACATCGACTATGGCACGCTTTCAAACCTCTTCCGATTTATTCGCTACATGCCAAGGGCGATCTCTGAAATGATCTTTTACAAGCGATTTGGATTACTGGTGCTGAAAAAGTATGTCAAGGACGGCAATGCAGGAGCGAAGGTCTTGAAGAACTAAGCAAAAGAAGCAGCAGTGAGTTGGAGATAATTATATTGAATAAAAAAAAAGAAAAAAGTCTACGCGTAGTAAAATCTTTGTCGCTGTCATTAGTTGCATTGCCGGCGATATATGCTATGGGTTTGTTAAGGCGTTTGAGAAGGTATTGCGAGCACTATGTTTGGTAGCAGTGCTAGATAACACGTTGCTGATCTACAAACCTTTGCAATTTTTTTTGAGCAAGCCAGAATGGTTGCAGCTACTCGACGTTCTGAAGCCAATACAGGGATCAAAGGTAGACGATTCACGCGCATGCTAATTGCATATGTTACCCAGCTCGTTTTCTTGTCTAGTGGAATTTAGCATGATCTCCGTTTTGGGACATAGGCTTGGATATCGACATCGCTGTCCTTAGCAAAGACTCCGTCGAGGACGCTGTAAATGTAGGCGATATAGACAGAAGCATGTTTGCGGCGATCCTTTGCTACTTTTTTCGGACTGATGGAAAATCTGAGGCACATTCCCTTCGCAGTTTATCAACGGCGGGAAGGGAGGAGTCGTATCGATGCAAGTCCTCCCTTTGCTACTCGCTCAATTGCTATATTTTGAAATTTTAGGTATCCTATTCAATTGCTGCCGGCATGGATCTTCTTGCATGCCCATTAATCGACATGTCGATAGGTTCGACCCATACCGCACTCAGCAAAAAAATAATAAAGAAAAGACGCTAAAGAAGCATCCTTGTTCGCGCGGCCACTGGTGGAAACTGTCCGGAGGCTGCTCGACACGAATATATTGCTTCCATGGTGCTGGTCTCCAGGATAATAGCACCACTCATGATTCGCAGTGGATCAAATCTGATCGCGAACGCGAGTTTCGTGTCTGAGTACGTCGCGCTGCCAGCACCGAGTCCCGAATTTACCAGTAAAGCTGCTATGCGCACAATGCCAGATGCTCTGCGGATGAAATGGCGACCTTTCGGAAATAGTTTTCCTAGAAGAATGACCTGTGCGAGCATTTTGTCCGCTCTTTGAATTTAGGCTCCGAGCTTGAATCCTCTATCTTTTGCTCGTAGATTCCTTCTACCAGGTCGTTATCGACAGCCTATGGTTGAGAAAGAATACACTTGTCATGATACAAGCCCGCCATACGTAAAACCCACAGCTGTTCGCTACTACGGGTCTCAGGCACATTCCTCTAACGGGGGTGCCTTGACTCCTATGATTTTCGTAGCCCTTGGATGCACCTCTACGACACTACGACAGCCTTTGTCATCTATGTCATTTCAGGGCGGCTCGGTTCTATGCCTCCTCGATATATTAACTATAGGAGTAACTCCAGCATATTTCGGCCCTTCGCAATCTACCGCGGATCATCGCCTACTAACAGGATTCTGTCAAGTGCGGCCTATAGGAGCAGACATTGTAATTAGAGGCAAAGCGCCCATTGCTTGAACCACATAAAAGTTTCGTAAAAGGCTCTATAGTGGGCAAGCGCTTAATCCGCCGCTATAGGAGAATAACATAAGCTATCCAGAAGAAATGAAGAAGAGGGATCGCTCGCTAGTTTAAGGCAGGGATGTATCAGGGGAAAGAGAATAAATTCCTCTTATTCTCCTATCATCGGTCTGAACCAAGACGTCCTTTTTCTCTTCCTTCTCTTCCCCCCTTTTCGCGATCCCTATTCTACGCTCCGTTCCCCTTTTGTTTTACGCGATGAAGCCATCCTCTTGTTCATTTTTGTTTTGTTTTTGGACGTCTAAATGTCATGGTTAAAGGCCACCGATCATGACCGTTTTCTTCCCTCTTCTTCTTCTTCTTCTTCCTCTTTTTCTTTTCACAAATTCTGTCTTCCAATTGCCTCGCTTTCGTTGCATTACTGCCACCCATTTCGACCCGTAATAACATATATCCAACATGAAGATCGTACCATTCACCTTCGCCGTCCTTGCAGTAACATGTGTTGCAGTCCAAGGTAAGCACAGCAGGAAATCGTGCAGTTGAAACAACTAGGAGCACAAAGACGATGGCGGCGAGCGAACGGGTCAAGAAAGAGGGAGAGAGAGGTCGATTTATCATCACAATCAAAGACTAAACGCGTTTACACACACTTTTTTTCTTCCGACGCGTAATAATTTATTTCTACTACAACAGCCATCGATCCTATGGCCCCTACCGGAGACAACCCACAGAACTATGCTTGGGCTCCTGAAGGCGGCAACAAGGAACTTGCGAATCAACAGGAGGAATTATCCTCGACCATTTCTGAACTCGAATTCCGTTCACAGTTCTTGACCCATTTGGAGAATAGCAGTGACTTCAAGGCCATGGCTGTCAACTGCGACGGAGCCAAGAGCATCATCAAGCATGCCTTCGAGGCCGCCAAGAGTGTCATCGATATCGTGATCAACATCCCAGTAGTCGGCAAGCTGCTGTCTTATGTCAAGACGGCCTTCGATAAACTCAACAGCATCGTGGATTCAGCATTGACCTTTGGAAACAGTGCCTCGTACCTCTCCGTCAACCTGATCTTTTCTGCGGCCAAGACGACGCTGAGTGTGATTGCCACAGGACCTCTAAAGTCTCTGTACATGCCTTTCCTGCGCCTCTTGACAAGCATCCAATCCACCGTCAACGATCTCGTCAAGTGCGTGACCGGAACGTCCAAAGTCCGGATCGAGGTAGCCCACTGCAACGATCTCGCGAATCTCTACCGCCTCGTGGTCTCGGAGTCGGTCAAGACCAGCCCGGCCCTGAACCTGCCCGCGGATGCATCTCCTGAGCTGAAGAGATTGGCGGCTGGATCGCTCTCGCTCCTGGATCTGCTCGAGAAGTCGTCGATTGCTGCCAAGAACGAGGATCTCTTGACCACCCGCCCGATCTTTGCGGCCGATGTCCTCAATCAGTACCGCACCGAGCTCCTCCGTGTCTCTAAGACGGACGAGATCCGAGATTATGCCCAGGCTTCCCTGACCACTGTCGTCGGTATGTCGAATGCCCTTGAGGCCTGCCTCCGTGTCGCTGCCGATCCTGTGGGCGCTATCGACGAGCTCAACGAAGAGTTGGAGGCCCAGGCGTTCTACGATGAGGGCGATGAGAATGAGGGCGACGGGGATGAGGGTGACGAGGACTATTAGACTATAGCGTGAACGCATCAATTCTGAATAAATATAATTACATGGACGCATCGGTACCTCTCATGTTCGGCTGCGACCTCTGTCATCTGGAGCGTTCAAATAAGTGAATAGCACATTTACTGGAGGCAATCGTCGAATTAAAAATGCGCTGCTTTCTTAGGCCTCAGAAGATATAATACCCTTGCAGTGTCCTGCAAAGAGTAATGAAGTAATGACACTTTACTTGGAAAACCTGACCCATGCGAATCGTTTAATCTGGTCAGCTTCGTTAAGCGCGCAGACCGAGAATCCTAGCTCATCTCGGCTTCCTGTTCCAGGAACGGCGGATTCGATTTGCAACTCGGGGTTTTAGTCTAATAGAATAATAAGACGTATACACCGTGCGCGGTACTACGGACCTTTAGGCTCCAATGTTACATAGTAAAGTGGCGCCTTCTGAAAGCTCGATCTTTCTGGATCGCATGGCGTGATGGGGCTTGTCGGATTAACGGAGCATGGCTCTCAACCTCATCGAGCCCTCGCTTTACGACCCTTAGAATTGGTTTTCGAGTTGCAACCCTTGGCCAGCTCAAACAGCGGGCCAACAGCAACGCAGTAAAAAAAGAACATCGGCAGCAAAAAAGCAAAGAAGTTACCATGATTTATCGCGAGATCTTTGGACGTTTCGGGCCCCAAGGACCATAGTAAACCGGCCCCCTGGCGCCAAAGCAGTATTTTGGGTAACGAAGCAGGCGAGTTGCATCGTTTGATGTGCCCTGCTTGGGGGAATATGCATTCGCGAGATCATCTTTGTACATCGTCCGTTGTCGATTCTTGCCTTATACTTCTAGTGCTCAAGGTCAAAGTTGATTTCCTTTTTAGCTGTGGCAAGGACATATCGCTAGTTCGCGTTTGCGTTTTCGTCTGAGTTGGAGCGCGTTGCATTACACCATTCCATGTATAAGACGATCTGCAGTATTCAAGCTGGGCTTGCAAGGACCCGTCGAAGTAGGTCGTCGTGCCGGCGTTGCCAAATAAAGTTGACTCCTTCGTATTGCCTTGGAGATCATAGCAAAAAGGTCGTGGTCCAAATTACTAGCACAGCATGCAGATAGACGCGTCTTCGTTTACTCGTTTGTGTGTCATTGCCACCATAAAGTCACTCAAGCAGATTGTTTGAAGGAACCATTTTTTATTGCACTGTCTGTTATTTCTACAATTCCTATCGGCACCATCAGCTCAACTTGCTATCAGTCAACCTTGGTTGCAAAGGTTGTGCAGAGTACACCACGGGCAGGTTGCAAGTCATCGTACTCCGAAAAAAAACCGCACAAAGCCCAAAGAGACCAGGTGGATAAAAAAAAGGGTTCAGAAACATTCTCAGGAACTCTTTTGTTTTTGCGTGAAGAAAAGGCGAAGCTCCTTGGCCCGAAGGCACGACCTGAGGTGATGATAACCAGAGGGGAGTAGGAGAGTGGGGGAATTTGGTGCTCCCGGCCCAAATGCACTGCTAGGGTTAATAAACCCTCTGGGGAGCGGGTATAATCCACAGGTTGAAAACCTGGGATGGGTTGCCGAGGGCACGCAATTAGTGAGGGGTTACAGTCCCAGGATCGAAGTCAAAACTCCTGGGACCTCTATGACTATCTACTGCCGAGGGCACGCAAGGGTGGAGAGATTCAGTCCCAAGATCGAAGTCAAAACTCCTGGGACCTCTATGACTATCTACTACCGAGGGCACGCAAGAGTGAAGAGATTCAGTCCCAGGATCGAAGTCAAAACTCCTAGGACCTCTATATTGCCGAGGGCACGCAAGGGTGAAGAAATTCAGTCCCAAGATCGAAGTCAAAACTCCTGGGACCTCTATATTTTCTATCTAGGGAGTGGTGGAGAGGGAGTGGTGGAGAGGGAGTGGTGGAATGGAATTGCTGACGAGAGTGCATGTGGAGGAGGGTTGCTGACGCGAGTGCATGTGGAGGAGGGCTGCTGACGAGAGTGAGCACAAGAGATGGAAGTGGGGTGGAGGAGAGTGGGACTGGGTAAAGGACGAAAGGCGAGGTTGTGTCAGTGAAGAGAAGTGGGATGGGGTGGAGGGTAGAGAGTGGAAGGTGAAGAGCAAAGAAAAATAACTTATATCATACGTACCTGGAAAGAAACTTGCCGTAGAGCGCGTGGGGAAGAGTGAGGAGGAGGTGGAGGAGGTGGAGAAGGTGGAGGAGGTGGGGAAGGGAACGTGTAAGAGGAAAGAAAGAGAAAGAACAAAGTCGAACTTTAAATGTGCCGCGTAATCGGTGGCTGAGTCGATAGCAAGGGGTCTACGGGGACCGGAGGGCTCATATGGCCGCTGGGGACTGGGGGGCAGACTATGGGGAACGAGACGGTAGTGAGCGTGTGCCTGGGAGTGAGCGAACAACGCGCACGGCTCATCAGAGAAAAAAAGGAATCGTCATTCAGTGCTGTCCACCATGAGCCCAACTTGCATCAACATCGCCTTTGCCAGCGATGAGTGTACTTTTGACAGCGAAAGTGCATGGTGGCGGACATGTTGCCACCAATTTCATGTTGAAGGTTGTTGAAGGTTGTTGAAGGTTGCTGATGTTCTGTTCGCGTGGTTTCTAAACAACCTTAAAAAGGAGTGCCAACAAACAATGTACCTACCACACGCGACTCAGCCCAAGCGAGCACTGCCAATAAAGTTTGCATCGGATTTGGAAAGCATAAAACATTAACAGCGTCAACATGTGTTTGTTATGCTGCATGGTCCATATTTACTGCAGTAGAGAAGAGGCGGCGGATGCAGTGCCACCATTCTATGAAGGAGCAATATCATTTCGACCAGTGCGTGCAAGCGATTGCGATTCGACAAACCCGAGTCCTCGTGGAGAAGACAAGAATAAACGATAAGAACACAGGGAACATGAAGTCCACAAAGAGACATCTACAGCGGAAGAAATTCTTTCTTCTTCATCGCTATTGCCTTTGTCTGCAGAAATAGCAAAGATACTTTTGTGCTGGTAGAGAGTGAGAAAAACAAACTAGAAAGGCTCGAACCGCTAGAACACGAATTGCAACTACAAGACTTTGATGCTGGCCAGATAAAAAGGCGAAAGAAATACTGAAATGGTTGGCAATGCATTTTTGTACGACGTTTGTCCATATATTATCCCTACATGATGGATAGTGGCACGGGCAGATTATGTATCTCAAAACTGTCATTACATTAGTGCAATAATCTATGAGCTGTAAGCGCTATCTTGGGTAAATAGTTGGTATATCGTGATTGCATCCTGGCATGCACACTTTAACGCCCAGTACCGCGGTTCCTGAGGGTCGATTCAGACTCCGTCTTCTCGTCCCGCAAAGGCTTGGTGACCTCATAGCCTTGATATCCCTCCGGATTGGCATCTCGGATTAGCTTCAAGAAAACTTCCTCGAGTGACGTTTGAGAGATACCATAGCCATGAATCAGAGCCTGAGCGCTGCCGATATTGTTGAAATCAGGTTGCGTAGCCGCATTGACACCTGTAGCAAGATCGTTTGTGCTGCTACTCAGAGGGAGGGGCGTGTTGCGGCCGCTGTTGACGTTCGAACCCTGGGTGCTCCTGTTCGTTGGGGTGTCCCTGGCGGACTTTGCTCCTCCATCGACACCTTCGAGCCATTGAACCAGCTTGGGAATGCTACCCATCGATGTAGGAGGGAACTGGTAGAGTAGTGCGCCAGCAGAGTCATCCTTAAGGATGCAACCTGGGACTTTAGACTCGATCAACGACTTGACCAGCTCAGTGTTCGAGGGATCTGTCACCAGTGAGATGCGATAACCTGCGCCAAACTTGTTTTTGAGATGGACCGAGTTGCCGATTGCGCGAAGACGACCGTGGGCCATGACACAAATACGATCGCCGAGAATGTCAGCTTCCTCCATAGAATGCGTGGTCAAAATGATGATACGGCCCTGCTTAAACTTTTCAATAAACGACCACACGTGGCGACGATTGGTCGGATCCATTCCTGAGAGTAAAATAGATTAGTGCCTGATTATTATCACGAAATGTCCCAAACCAAAAACAAAAAAACAAAAAAAGCGGGCTCGGATAGGAAATGCATACCAGTAGTGGGTTCGTCTAAAAAGATGATCTTCGGATCGCCCAGGGTGGAAATAACCATCGACAGACGTCTCTTCATACCTCCAGAGTAAGTATGCGACAGCCTGTCCTTGACCTTCCACAACCGCACAGCCTTCAAACGCTCCTCAGTCAGTCTGGGAATTTCGTGCTTAGGTACGTTTTTGAGTCCCGCATACAACTGAATGTGTTCCTCTGCAGTCAAATCGTCGAACAAGATGTCGTGCTGCGGGCAGACGCCCATCATAGATCGGATCTCGGTCATTTCATTGTTCATAGATAGGCCATAAAACGTGGCGTCTCCGCCTGTCGACTTTGTCAGTCCCGACAGCATGTTCATCGTAGTTGATTTTCCGGCACCGTTCTGTCCGAGCAACGCCAGCAGTTTTCCTTCCTGCAGTGTCAGACACAAATCTTTGACCGCAATCTTATCTAGTGGGCTCTTTCGGAAAGCCGACTCCCGGAAGACTTTTTGCAAATTACAAATCCTCGCCTGGGTCTCAAAGTCGGGGTCCAGAGCCGCCTGTCTCTCGACCTTGACGTCGTCATCGTCCTCATCTTCGACAGGCAGATCGCTACGGCCCTTGGTCATCTTGACCATATGGGCATCCCTCTGGGCCTTGTTGGTTTCCTGGGCCTCGATCCACTCGCGACCGGCCAACTTTTTGCGGATGTGCCAGCCATAAAATGTGGGGTCCAAAAAGAAGAGTGGGTGGCGCTTGTTGCCGTAATCGTCCGCGACCACCTGATCGAAGTACAAAGTCAGGATGGCAAAGACTGCAATGTTCATCAACATAAGGTACCAGGACTGAATCGGCGCAGGCACATCCGGGTGGCGCGTCTTGGCGTCGTCGTAAGTTGGCGTCGATGCGTCGGGAATCTTGTTGTAAAGATCGTTCCAATGGAAGCCGGGACCTGGGATATATGTTTCCGTGAGAACGTCCAGGCGGCCGGTGGCAAAGATAGACATGTCCAGGAACATCTTGCCAAAGTTGAAGAAGGGGATAAACATGAGGACGTATCTTGCCACGGGGGAAGTGCTTGAATCGTACCAGAGATAACCGACATAGGTATTGGAAAAAACCATGCTTTCAAACAAGAGACCGATGATGAAAAGGAAGATACCGATCAAAATGGCGGTCCTGCTGGCCCTGACCATGGTCGTGATCCAAAACGCCATTGTCACCATGGAGAGTCCAAAAAGGAAGAACGTAATCAGAACGACCAAGAAGTTGCTGTTCGTGAACACTGTAAATCCGAAGGCCCGACCGAATGCGGAGATGACGAGGGCACTGATAAAGACCAGGAGCGCGTTCGACAACCACCATGAGAACCAGTAAACGAGTGTCTTGAGACCCATCATCTGCATGCTGTGGCGCAAATGGAGCTCCTTTTCGGTGACGATCTGGTTGAGCACGCATATGAAGATGACCATCATGGAGCAGAAGAAGAACATGGCACCCAGTGTTGAAACAATCTGATTCGCGGCACGGGAGGGTGGTACCAATGGAAAGTCCTTCAGCGTCGCGCCCAGGGATGCAGAGCTTCCCTCTGAGACTTGCATAATCGCCTCATCCACTGCCCGAGTGAATGAGAGCAAAGAATCGCCAAAGGGATCTGTCTGGTTAGCTGTAGTCGTAAAGTTGAACCACGTCTGATACACATAGTTCTTGGGCGGGCCAGGGACGATTGAGAACTCGATGCCAAAGCGAGTGGTGTTGGGATTCTGGAGCGTGTAGTTATAGATAAACTGGCTGTTGGGGACGGGAACCATTCCCAAAGTTGAGGTCGGGACCGTTAACAAGTCAGTCATGGCATTCTCAAAGCCCAGATTCACGAATGGCTCACGGATCTGGTTGCGATCGTTGACGGTAGTGAGGATCTGACGGATCTCAGGGGTGTCGGGCGTGAACATGATGTTGATGCAGGGACTTTTTGGCGTGCGACCCTAGGTATTGAAGATGTATGAGTGCATAGGATATGAAGAAGCAAAGGAGGAAAGGGACACATGTACGACAGTCAGAGGAAAGAAATGGGGGTTGAAGATCGACTTTAGTTTTAATTTCAATACATCGTGAACATACATACATGCATGCATAGCCACGGCGTATGGCATAGCAAAGACAACGAAGCTTACCTGGCAATTGTCAATTCCGGGCAGGGACCAGGGGTCAGGGTGATAATTTGATTCAAGCTGACGCGAGGTGTCTGCCTTTTGGAGGACCCAGAGTAGGAAGAGGAAGAGGATAGGACCCAGCAGGGTCTGCGCAAACGTAGATCTCCTGTACCGAAGCTGGTTTACATAAACAAGAAATGCACCATTGTCAATGGATTTGCTGAAACACTGAGTTTGAAGCGCATCAATTCAAGTGTATTATTGGTACCTGGAGGGTGGTGTTGCGCCGGAGCATGGTCAACAGCTGACGGAATCCAATGGCGATCCCATTCTTGTACGAGAAGTCTTGCTGCTGCGGCGACGAGCGGATGTAGACCTCGCCATTGCTGCCGTTGTTGTGATTGTTGGGGTAGATAGGCTGCCCAGACACGATCTCCGATTGCAGTGGGGAGGAGCGGCCTTCAGCAACAGAGGGCATCGCTGGATTTGCTGTGTAGGGTTAATTGACTGTGGTGCCTTTTAATAAATCTTTGGTGGCAAAGACAAAAATGGTATATGGAGAGAGAGTGGAGTGGGTATGGAAAGAGATGGAGGGAAGTGGGCCGGTGAGGATGAGAAGGGAATGAAGATGACGGAGGAGAGGAATGAAGAGGACAGAGGACGGGTGAAGGAGATGGAATGGAGAATGAGTGAATGAGTGAATGGATAAACGGAGGGAGGGAGTGGGTTGGGGGGAGAGCGGCGATGGAAGAAAGAGAAGGAAAAGAAGAAGAGAACAGCAGCGGTAGGGGCGGAAGACAGAAAGCGCAGAAGAGCGCACAAAAGTGTAATAAATTGAATTGTCGAGGGCTGGAAGATTGTTTTTTCGATCATATCTTTTGTTCCGTTGGTCATTGCGTGTACCCCCAAACAGTCGACCTCATATTTCCCTGGAAATAGACTACTGTACGTGGGTTTATAGCAATTGAACAAACGGAGCATGCACACTCAACATCCCTTCCTTACCCTATCCTCATCCCCACCCTCATCCTCCACTACAGCCTGCCTGAATACTATCTTCATTCGCAGTGTGGAACCGGAGGAGGATGCGACCGGTAAAAGCAATGAAAAGAAAGGGGAGCCCTGTCGGAAACACCAGCTCTCGAAAAAGCGCAAGTCTTCAGAAATGTGCCAAACAGGTTTTCTGCAGGTCCTCTTTTTCTTTATTTTGTCTGGTGGTGCCGAAACCTAGATTTGAATTAACGCGCATCGCGCAAAAGTGCGCAATCGAAAGGAACTTCCATGACACGTTCTTTATTACTCTGCTCCATTCTTCGTTTCTTGGCTGCTTGGACCAGCACAGACATCCATTTTCTCCTTCCTGCATCAAGGCATTCGGCACAGACGCGCCCCGCACTTTGCAACTGTGTATCATCTATAGTCGACTTTATCGCCCTATAATTGCTTCCTTGGCTACAGCCGCAACTACAAGCATCCGTAGTCATGGGCTGTCGTGCTTACAAAGAATGAATGGATAGATCCATCATGTGCTCAGACTACTTTCGCATCCACATTTGCACCCATCTGTCTGTCTATCTATTTAATCTTCAATTCCCCCACGAACGTGTCTATCTCTCCGCCTACGACCGTACCGCAATCGCATCTCCTCCCGTACTCTGCTATCGACTCTGTCTACTCGCCCGACTCGCCTCGACATCCCTCTAGACTCCTGATCATTCTCGCGGTAATATTCTAGCCCCTCCACACGAACAGCCCACTCCTGGGTCCTTGTCTGTGGCCCATCACGCACATTGTCTAGAACCTGCAGGCGATTACGATCCTGCAGCTGGCGCTCATCGATTATCGCCTGTTGATTGCGTCTTCGCACTTTCGACATTTCAAGCGACGGTGACTGCAGGTGCGTTACATTCACACTCTCACCAAGATTCATGTTCGAGGACAAGAATGATGTCTCTAACAGAGGCGAACCATCAAGCGCGAGAGGTCGTAATGGGCTGCTAGTAGTTCGATCTCCACTGCGGCCACTGATCATATCGTAGACAGGAATGCCTGTGCTGCTGTTGCTGTCCTCGTCAACGACCGGTTGTATTTGTCTGAACCGGTAGTCTGATAGCTCTGTGAAGATATGCCCTGCAAGGACACCATGACCATCATGACGCTGCTGCTAGTCCTGGGATGCGGATTCCAGGCGGGTCATATATCTCTGCCCGCAATCAGGGCAATGGCAGTCGGAGGCTGTGCACAGGCTGGTTCGGCCTATCAATATCAAGCGCGAGCACGATATCTTAATGAGTACATTGGATGTGATACAAGCGTATATACGTTTTGCGTTTTGTGAAAAGCGACTCACGCGCACCATCATCGGCCCCACCGTCGAATGTAAAAGGGATACCCATAATATAGCACAGTAGTATATTACGCTGCTGAATGATCCTGAGAAATGGCTGTAAAGTACGAATTAAACTTAGTTTGCTCAAGAGAGTGCTGTAATGTTATGCTTCTCACTCGGAGAAAAATACTGATGTTAGCTATCTGTGCAACGACGATCTGATCGAACCGAGCGTGTCTTGAGATGTGGGGCCATTTTGGCGCGTCCAGGAATTACGCAGAAAATGGCATCTTTGGATAGTGGCATCACTTAAAAATTCGCTGTAGATGTGGCTCCATCGTCCAAAGATGGGGAGACGCATCCAGCAAGAGACGTTATTATGTATTATCGTAAACATTTATTACTCTATCGTTCTAAGCGCTGCAAGAATAGGCTTCATGCAAGGGCGGTGATTAATGTTACAAAAGCGCGTTCAATAAATAAAAAAAATAAAAAAGCGTCCATTAAAAGTCTGGAAAGATGGTTGATGTTTCAATAGGGGATACTGGCTTTTTGTTTGCCAACGTGCCCTTGGCCTCTTGGATGCCTCGATGAACGACCATCCTCACCCACGATTGTATCTAGATCGAGTAAAATCAAAAGATATGAATATTAGCGCCTTTACCAAGGAGTAAAAGAAGAAAGGAATTTAGAGAGTGAAAATACCTGTTCGCGACCGCGCTTGGTGCACTTGACGATCTCAATGGGCTTGAAGGAGTTATCAGAAACCTTGAATTCGAGGCGGAACTTACATGCCCTATATAGTTCAAGTTAACAAAAAGACGCCTCAATGGTTATTAAAAACGGCCTTTGTGCCTGCCAGTCTAACAGATCTACAAAAAGGGAGACAGAAAGACCTACTGCATCAAGAAGCGCCAGTTATCGACGGCTCTCCAAGTCCGGGTGGTGTCTTCATGGATTTTGTCCACCAAGCCAAAAGGCATATTTGTGAGGCGAACAAATGCATTGAACACCATGCACATCACATATCCATCACTGCCATATACAGGGATAAAGACGACATGTTAGCGAGAGGCACCATCCGAACGCGGCATAGATGCCATCAGCAGGTTCAACGGAGAGCATACCTCAGGGCATTCAGGAATCCATCCAGGTCTGAGGATGGAGATGGGAGAGGATCTCTCGTGTCAGGCCCAAAGAACTCTAGGAATGAATGGCAGCGATCTGGTGCAACAATGCAACTGTTAGCATATCAATTCAATGCGCTCCTTATCAGGAAAAATTACCAGGGCTTACCAAGGGATGCCTCGTTGTCTCCCATAGGAGTCCATTCCTCATCAAGAATCCACTTTGGCAAAGCAGCTCCCTCAGCACTGTTAGAGGCAGGGTCCGCAATCAGCAGTTGTTCCAGCTGCGTCCTGATTTTCTCCGCCTGAGGCTTGAACAGCTGCTCCTGCACTACAGCCAAGTACTTCTTCATCTCTGTGCGTTCTTCTTCTAGGTCGCCAAAACTGGGGCGGGTGTAGGAATATTCATTCAAGTATCCAGATTCACTATCATCATCTTCAAAGCGGCTTTTATATTCCAGGACCGATAGCATCTCGATCACAGCGAGAGCTGCCTGCCGATGAGCCGATAGGGACTCTAATGAAAGAGTCGGTGCATGGATGGAGTACGTCCTAATGGATGAGATAGCCTTGGTCGACGCTTCAAGCAAGGTCAGCATGTCAATTGTCACAGCGTCATATCTATGTTGCTGCCCGGTATTGAGAGATGTGTATGAGAGATCCTTGCCATGTCCCAGCTGATGCAGCTCGTCGCTCTCGTCTCCGGACAGAGGCGAGTCCAGCGTTTGTTCTTGACCGTCGACAGCATGTGCGGATGGCGATGGGTAGCTAATGATGCCCCACACTTCAAGAACGAACTGTATATCTTCATGACAGTCTCTCAACAGGACCTCGATGCTGGGCGGCATGAGTCCTGAGCGAGGTGAGAGCGAGTCAACGAAGCTTCTCTTGGAGTCATCAAGCATTAGCCTATGTGTAAAATGGTCTTCGTTAGTATTTAAAATATTTACAAAGTCAGCATTTTTATCAAAGGAAACGATATACTTACCCTTCACGGACGGTTCCGCCAGAAGCATAGTACTTCTGAAGGTAAGTGATGGATCCCAGAGCCCTGATACTCGCTCGCTTCCTAGCATTGCCTGTTGACTGTCGTACCTCCCTGCAGGGTCGAGATGAAAGAAGGAGCAAAAATGTGAGGATATGTTTGGCATAATAGCGGTCGCTGTGACATGTAAGATGCATCTGACGCTGTCGCGGCTTACTTTGGTTTAATGTAGCCTTCGGCGAATCTGAGGGCACTCATGGTGTTGTCTGTCCGAGGTGAAGAGCGGAGTCGTTCAAGTTTGGATTGACGTTCAAATGGACGTTGGCGAAGCAGAGCGAACAAATAGAAAACGTAACTGTCAGTGGGGGTTCTCATATTCTCATAGTGCTCTAGCAAGCGCGAGTGGGAAGGGGTGTTCGTTGAGGTATGAAGAAGAACAATGTGCAAAAATCCTTTTTTTCCTATATATATTCGCATTTTTTTTTTCCCAAGGACGGTCCTTCAGTATTCAAAACTGTCAAGGGGAACTGGCGTTATCAAACGCCTGCGAATGTAGAGGGTCGCGCTAAATTCAGGTAAAACTATTACCTCTGAACGGATACAGGAAAAGAGGGCAATATTTCTTTACTGGCGGAGTGTTGCGCCGTGAAGCTGTGAAAACTATTAGATCTTGCGAGTGCTGAGCGTAGAGAAAGAGTTGTGAAAATCAAAAGTAGAACTTGAAAGAGGTAAAGAATGCCAAGAGTTCCAATGTTGCAAGGAAGTCTGAGATGTTCGGGACGAGCTGTGTTGCCTGCGGGCAATACATTATTCGACATCCAGTTTCTGGCCGAGACTACGGGGCTTCTAACTGATCATAGAATAAAAAAAATAAAAAAAGAGAACGCTCATCAGTGCCATGGCTCATCTTCATCCTCCCTTTGCGCTACCAAGGGTCATCACGACTACGGAGAAAGGAGAAACAGCAAAGAAAAAGAGAGACCTAAGCAGATCATGCGTCAGAAATGGAAAGGATGACAAAGGAGAGACGACGAACGCGGGGACGTGCTATCAGTAGCCTCAGCCAGCTCTCTCACTCTCAGAAAGTATCCCAGAAAGAACTTTGTTAGGTTGATCATGAGTAAATGAGACGTACGCGATGAAAGCGAGTAACGGGCATATTAGATAGTGGGCGGAGGCGGGTATGCGGTCAACTGCTTGAAGAGATCTAGAAAAGATGCTGTGCTAACGTCGTATTCGTCCGAAACGAAAAAGGAAACGGGCAGGGCAGGCGAATCAGATTCATTGATGACAACCGACTTGCCAAAGACATGGTAGACAAGTAGGACACGTCTGGTGTACGGCGCATCCTCGATGGTCGGTCGCAGCTTCGTATTGCTGCGCTCTGTCTGTTTGTAGTCACATCCTCCGATAGGCTAGATACTCCGTGTTTTCTCAGCAGAATAGACCCAAAAAAATAGTAAGAAAAAGGATGCTTCATCATCCAAAGCTCAAGGAGGCAGAGGACGAAGCGAAAAGGAAAACAGAGCGGCGAAAAATAGGAGCTGGAGCCTGGATACACTTTGCAGCTGACTATTACACAAAAAAGAGGACCAGACGATTGCAGTTGAAGATGAATAGAGTGATGGAGACGGCGCCTCGAGAATAAGCATCCTTGCATCCACGTACGTGCACATGTACGGCTGGCGCTTGCCAGTTCAACAACTCGCTCGATGGTCCTTCATGTACAGCTAGGAGTATGTATCTAGATAAGATGTCTATGCGACCTACTCGAACTTCGTTTACAAGTCAGTGGTGCAAATGCCTGTTCCCAATGTGCCTTCGGTCTCATAGTAACATCTGCCTGCAGTCATCATGAGTCTCAGAGGTGTCGTGTCCAAAACAGCCAATTCTGTCGATTCTCACTGGTCATTCTGCAGTGGCAACCCCTCCCCAACGGCTGCACATGCCAGTCGATAGTATTTCCTTGCACGCGCAGCGTGAGTGAGTACAATGGCGGTACATGTAGTTTTTACCCATGCTGGTCTTCCCAGCCTCTCTCCCTCCCGCTGCCCCTGATTTTTTTATTTTTTTTTTGCACAACAATCCATCCTGCGGATAGCGACGAGGGATTTGTTCCCGATTCATCCGCCCTCCATATCGCGCTTTCTCCTGCGAAATGATGTTTATGCTGCAGCAACACAAAGGGTTCGGGACAGAAGGGAATGGACACGACATCAACAGTCGCAGAGGAGAAAGATGTCGCTGGGGAACAAACTCTGGAGTACATGTAGTCTATCTGCCTTGCATCGCTTTCATGCGACAAACCAAAGGTCCTGGCCGGGAATGTGGACCTCAGGCCAAGCGTGGCGGAACTCCATTCGATATAAAAGCTGTCTTCATCTTCATCTTTCTTCAATTTGGCCCATCCTTTCTCTCTCTTACCATACTCTCTTCAAGTCCTTTTCTCTGACCCCAACAGTTCGCTCATATTCTCCTATCTTCTTCAACTATGGACCAAGACAGCGCCAGCCTGGGTTACCTTGAGGTGAATCATCCCTCCGAACATGCATCCGTGCCTGCGTCCGCAGATCCCACACCTGCTCCTCGCGAGCGAAGCAGCAGCGACTCGCCAAAGGCCAGCCTCGAGGGCAAGATTGGTGTCACTGGTACGTATTCTTCTCGATATCTCACCGTAACGGCCCCCTTCTCCATGGTCCCGTAAAGAGATATCGTACTAAACGCATACATACATACATACATACATACATGGGCCATCGATAGACCACTCAGCTTATATGTCACCAAAATTACGAAGCGTTCTTTTGTGGGAGCGACCCGTCATCTCGGCCGCTCACCTGGCTGGATCGTTGACGCTCGTGTTCTTGTGCCGATGGGTCTCGTTGTTGAACCTCGTCTCTGGACTCTTTGTCTTGGGCATCTCGGGGTCGTTTATCTATGTCAATGGTCTCTTGGCGTTCAACCGTGTCACCAACAAATCCGGCGGCCGTCCACTCGAGTACGAAAAAAAAGGCATTTGATGTTCTCACATTGCAGGCACTGCATGCCGTGCATACATGATCTTAACTGACTCGTGTTGAAAAAATCGATGCCTCGCTTTTAGAAAATATTACTCCCGTTCCGCCGAGTTTGTGCATGTTGATACAGACACTCTCCACCGCAGGGTTGATTATGTGACAGATGGTCTGAATGTCGTCCTGACAGAGCTGGCCAAGGTCGTGCTTATCGAGAACAACAAGCGCAGTCTGAAGGTAACAACAACAACGCCATCATCCTCAAGATCTTTGACAATTAGCTTGTTGATTTAAGATACATAACTAATACTAAATTGCTTGCTTGCATGGTATCTAGTATATCGGTATCTTCTACGCAGTCTGGACTCTCCGCACATGGTTTGCGACGACCACACTCCTGGCCATGATCTTGGTCTCGCTGTTCGCTGTCCCTCGTTTGTACATCGATAATCAGACATTGATCGATGCCCAAGTGGCCAAGGCCAATGGGCTGGTGCAAGAGCATGTTGAGAAGGGTCGCCAGATGGCTCAGGAGCAATGGAACAAGGTTGAAGGTTTCGCCAAGAGCAAGGGTCTTTTGAAGAAGTCGGAGATCAAGACGGAGTAAAAGGCATTGCTCTGAGCATCTTTTTTTTCTGCTTCTGTATTCATGTAAATAGCACTCTTTGTTACTTTTTTTGAAGTATTGTATGTAGACGAAATGCAATTTTATGTATGGTACAATCGATGCTTCTCTTCCTCACTATTTCTTCGCCGTCCTCCAGTCCACCAGTCCTCGGAAGGATGGTAGAAAGAGAGGGGATGGATATCATGGCTTTAAAGAGTCCAGTAAGAAGCGAGATTAACAAAATGAAAAGAGGGAAGAGAAAGTGAACGCGAAGAATAATAGGTAGCATCAGCCCTGGCCGGATCCGTCTTAGCACATTCGGTACTCGTTCTTCTCCTTGAGTGACATCTGCTTGCCACTAAATTCGTAGTCGATTACAATGTCAAGATCTCTGGGGTTGCGGCCGTTAGGCGCGCAAGTGAGTTCTCCAGTGATGGTCTCACCCTCCTTAATGGTCATGGCGTCTTTAGTGTAAAAGACGGTCTGCTTCCAGTGGGTGTAATTGGCAAATGGACCGGTGCTGAAATGGACTGGCTTGTGGCAGGCATCAAACCAGATATCGAACCACGAGATGAAGGCGTGGATATAGTCATCACGTTTGGCGGTGATGGAGAAAGGAACCTTAAAGGCCAGATCTTCCTTCTTGACGGTCAAGATATCAATGTTCTTGAAAGCACATTCGGTCGTGACAATGGCCTTGGCGTCAACGGTATCGACCAGGGGCTCCTTGAGGGCAACCTTCTTGATAGATGAGTAGTCGAATCCATAGACATTATCCCAGTATCCGATCTTCTCATCCTTGTAATCACCGTCCTCAATGGCAGCAATGTACATGGTAGCCTTGTCGGGAAAGATGAGACCACCGGGGGCGAGGTACTTGTCACGGGCGACAAGGACAGTATCCAACATGGACTCGTAGAGCAAAAAGTAGCCCATCCACTCAGAAATGATAATATCGACATGTTGAACGGGAAGGACGACTTCTTCCATCTTGCCTTGGATCAAGGTGACGATGTGATCCAGCTTGTTGTCTTTGACGATCTCACGAGCATTATTAATGATATTGGACATATCAACCTGTAGAAAGCATGGAAAGGGAAGACATGTCAGGCTATTTCCTTAACTGAGTAGCAGTTCCTGTTGACAGAAAAAATGGTAATACATACACCAATGACCATCTTGGCACCGGCCTTGGCGGCAAACATGGAAAGAATACCGGTTCCACATCCAACATCGAGAACAATCTTATCCTTGAAAAGGTGGCGGTTCTGGTAAATGGAGGCACGGTAGGTCAAGGTACGGACCTCATCTTTCAACATTTCCTAGAGCACAAAACAGAGAATAGAGCAGAAGAGTATCAGTGACCAATCCGATTGACAGTGCACGATATCTAGACCCATTGATGAGGACAGAATCAGTCTATATAATGCGCCGACATTTACCTCATGAATGCCTGTGTATGAAGTAGACCAAAGGGCGCAATGAATATAGGGTAGAGTATGGGAAATGAAGTACCGATCATTAGGTTTATCCTTCGTTTCCATATGAAGAGAGCGACGTTTTGACAGCAGTTGAGCTTTTCCAAGAATTGTTCAGTGCGAGCAAATAGAACTTACCGAAGTGGGCATACGAATCGAAGTAGTAGTCCTTTGCGGTCTGTGTGTCTTCTTCCATGGCCGACATTGTTGAGGTGATGAGGAGTGTTGATGAAGGATGAGGTGAAGAGAGCAAGAGGACTGGACTCCATAAAAGGCGAAGAGAAAAAAAAAAAAAAAAAAAAAGGTGCTTAAGCCACTATTTGATAGGACAACAACAAAGAGGGTCGTACTCAGAGGCTACAGGATCATTTAAGGGGTATGAACCAGGCGTGAGGGAGAGTCCTGTGTCAAACGGGGGAGCCAGGTTGGGACTTGCACAGCCATGACATGTGCTCTTGCACATGTATTTCCGAGTCTTATTGCAAAAGCTCTCATTGAATGCACAATGTGCTGGGGTAGGAAGAGAGTTTCATTTGCCAGAGGCGCCTTTTTTTTTTTTTCGTCATCAAGTGGTCGCTTTTTGTGGGTATCGAACCGTGGTCGAGCAAATAGTGGATGTTCATATTCATAACATATTGGTGGCAATCTATGAGGTTCCTGGGGAGTCCACATAGTCCTCTTTGTGGGTATTGGGGAGCAAGAAAGAGGATTCCGCACCCAGGACCCGTTCGGTCATCATCGTCTCCTCCCAAGAAGGCTTCCCTGTAATGGACAAAGCGTTGCTCTTCATGTCTGCCAGGGTGAAAAACAACGACACGGAAAGGGCGACAGAGAAAAAAAATAAGAGTATATTTTCGAAAGGACCATCAAGTACTCCCTCATCCATCTCCATCAACTTCCTTCCTTCATCCCTTTCAATCACAACCTTCTTTTTCTCTCTCCTCTCTCCCTTTCTCTTTCTCTCTTTCTTATCTTCATCACTTCCTTTTTCTCCGAAGCTCACCACCATCTCCATCCTTTTTTGTTGTTAATCTCAATCGAAATCAAATCCAAACAGCAGTCGCCGTTCGCCGCCTCCTTTACGTCCACGCACACGCACCAAAAGACCGATAACCCATTCCCGCGATAGTCTGAGCACGTACACACCCGTCCCACCCACCCACCACCCGCTCAGCCGAAGCTACTCTATCTATCTTATATTCTATCGGGCAATCTATTCTATCGCACCGCCAATATCCAATTATCGAACTATTCAACAATCCAGGGCGCACGAGCTGACTGACGACCTAATACACACGCGTCCTTCACATGTACACACACAACACAGCACAGTACAACAGCATAGCATAAAGCACAGCTCCAGCTCCTCCTTTTCTCTTCTGCCGCCTTCTCTTTCAGTCTTTCACGCTCGACCCACGACAAGACAACAGCTGTGCTGCTGGTGTTTATCCAGAGACCAACTCAGGACAGCATAAAGCGGGTGCAAAAAAAAAACGGCACTCGACTCTCGCATAAGCACTTGTCTTATAAACCCCGTCTCTTCAACCACACCAACTCTCTCACCACTTAACAACGCTATACATTAGCATGGATTCCGAGTTCAAGAGGCGCGTCCAGGCTGTGCAACAGTCCGATAGCACCCAGCCGGCAACACCAGCTGCGCCAGACGAACACTCGGCCACTAGACATAACCATGCCCTTCCATCGCATCAACCCGGTCTCCTCTCTCCAACCTCAACGAACGGTGCACAGTCCAGCAGGATGGCCGGCGGAGCTATTCGCACAACAGTTGCCCATGTACGAGCAGCTAGAGCTCGTGGGCCGCCAGGAACACCGACGGGTCCGACCATCGGCAGGAGTGTGTTCGGTCACGGACCCTCGCTCTCGACAGCAAATGCAGCAAGGGCTGCAAGTCCGCGTCGGTCAGCGGGGAACAACCTCGTGCCACCTCCAAGCGTCGCCATCAGGCGGTCATCCAATGCAGGCCTTCCTACTACCACCGCTACAACAGCAGTAGTGGCAAGTAGCACCTCGACAGGCGTGAAAAAGGCTAAAATGATGATGATGAGCAACACTTTATCGGGGAGCGCGAACAACATCAGCGGTAGCAGTGCCATCAGTAGCAACATTATCAGCAATAATGGTACCGGTGACAGCATGGGTAACATCGACAACCTCAGTAACATCAACATCAACGCTGACAGCGCAAAGAATATTGCCAACCAAAACATGTCTAATGTAGAAGGCATCGCAGCAAAGTCCGGCGCCAATATACCATCTTCGAGCGCTCAGCCGAATTACGAGACCATTGGCGGCTCTGGGTTACCGCCAGGACTAAGGTCACCAGGACTAAGGTCACCAGGGCTAAAATCACCATCAAAGAAGCGCTACGACAGGTAAGTCGACTGTCTTCTACGAATAACCGGCAATTAGATAAGATCCTTTGCAAGGATTGTACACTAAGGTATCTGTGGAGTACTTCCTATAGGTTTATCCCGCAGCGAGAAGGAGCGCTTGCAGAGCAGTTTGAACTGCTACCAGATACACCCTCGACACCATCTCGGCAGCGAGTACGGAACATGTCTATCACTCCTAATCAAGCTTCTCAGGTTGCGGATCACTATAAATCAGGTACGTCCATTGAATTACATCTTGACCCCTGATCGACCTTTCAGGATATGCTCTTAACCCTTTTTCTTCGTCTCCATTTATGACGGCGCGTTTTAATGCTCGTACAATAAGCTCAAAATCAAGCCCACGATACAGTCATTGCCAACGAACTAATGCTCACTAACACGCCTGGGACTCACGAAAGCAGCCTGATGGGCGCACCGCGTCGACTCTTTACTTTCGCCTCGACAAGTGCGAACAACGGCAACATGCCCTTCGACTCGCCTTCACGACAAATCTATGCGCAAACGGTTGTGACGCAGGAGAGTCGTAATATCCTTCTTAGTCCCAAGAAGGCACCGCGGTTGATCAGCAAAGTGCCCTTCAAAGTCCTGGATGCACCTGATCTGCGGGTAAGTAAACCCCACATGAGCTTTCATTTCAGCAGTTTCATGTCGGACATGCGATAAGCACTATTAACAATATTTCTTTTTTATTGTTCCCGATAGGATGACTTCTATCTGAACCTGGTCGATTGGTCGTCTCAAAACGTGCTGGGAGTTGGTTTAGGAAGCTGCGTCTATCTCTGGAGTGCCCTAACAAGCAAGGTCACTCAACTCTGTGATCTTGGCGAAAATGACAGTGTTACCTCCATCAACTGGATCTCAATGGTACAGAAGTTGTCATCATAGCGCCTTTTAGACATGCTCACGTAAAGATCGTCGTATTAACAGCTTATTCTTGTGTTTTTTTTTACAATACAGGGGTCGCATTTGGCTGTCGGTACAGATAATGGGCTAATTCAAATCTGGGACGTACAGAACAGTCGGCGAGTCCGGACTATGACCGGTCATACCCAACGAGTCGGTGTTTTGGCATGGAACGATCATATTCTAACCTCTGGGAGTCGCGATCGGCACATCTATCACCGCGATGTGCGTTCGCACGAGATGTGGCAGCACGAATTGACGAGCCATACCGGAGAGGTAAAAAATCAAAATCTATTGCATTGTACACTCTCTAGAATGATTGCCAGGCCTTTCAAAGATGGGCTGATTTATTAAAATATGCCTTCGCTTTTGATTGCGATAGGTTTGCGGACTAAAATGGAACAGCGCAGGAACGCAGCTCGCCAGTGGAGGCAACGACAACAAACTGATGGTCTGGGAGAGGGACGCGCTCCGGCCGCTGTACAAGTTTAGAGATCACAATGCAGCTGTGAAGGCTATCGATTGGAACCCACACCAGTCTGGACTCCTAGCGAGCGGAGGCGGTACCGCCGATCGACATATCCGATTTTGGAACACAACTACCGGTGTATCTGTTGGTGCCACGGACACAGGGTCGCAGGTAATGTGTCCAGTAAGGTTTTTAAAGAACAGCCCTTTCTCTGTTTATATGAGAGTGATATATATTCATCACCTTATCTACACGGCCACACGCTAATAGGTATGCAATCTAGCATGGTCCAAGACGACGAACGAGCTGGTCTCGACACATGGATACTCACAGAATCAAGTGTTGGTGTGGAAATACCCGAGCATGCAGCAGATCACTTCACTTTCCGGACATTCATATCGTGTTCTGTACTTGGCCCTGTCTCCCGATGGCCAGACGATTGTCACAGGCGCCGGAGATGAGACCCTACGATTCTGGAACGTCTTCCAGAAGAGTCGGGCAGAAAGGCGAGAAGACGATGGACTCTCTGGTGTCGTCGCGACAATCCGTTAAAAGAGCGAAGGCTATGTACACCGTTTAGGCCCCTTGCATCTTTTTCTTTTTTTCTTTTCTTTTCTTTTTTTTTTTTGCTTGCGATGATCGACTGATTTTCTCCGGTGGGAAACCCCACTTCGAATTATTGGCTATTTTGTCCTTGTACATAATGATTCTTTGTATAACAACACCCTTCTTTGGTTTACTGTTTTTTTTTTGCTCGCATTCCTTGTACTGTACCATTCTTTTTTCTTTTCTTTTTTTTCTTTCTTTTTTTTTTTTGCCCGCTGTACGATCAAGTACGAAATACGTAAACCCAGAAGTAAATCAAGGCCGAACAGAACCGGCAGACATGCAGATATACAGATAGATAAAGACAGTTGAAAGGGATGACAGATGTGAAATGTGTAATTTCAAAGTTGCCAACACGGAAAACGTCGCGCGCGCAGCAGAGAGGTTTATTGAACGCATTTAGATGAATCCAATCTTGTTGGCGACATCGAGGGCATCGACATCAGCGGTGAGCTTGATGTAGGCCTTCTTGTTGCCATCGGGGCTAATGATGCGAATTAAATCAAAAATCAAGTAAAGCGTGGTCAGAGGTATGGTTCAATTGTAACACCAAAGGGATTCAGATAAAGGTCCGTGTTGTTGCTGTATTCACACCGATTGTATGCTCAAGCACAGCGAATACTGAATAATAATAATAGTAATGCTGAAGATGTATCGATCTTTTTTGGGCCAATCCTGGTTGCATACTGTCAATTTGCTCGAACAATGTTGCCTCAGTTGCCATGGTCTCCATATTGTAATGCTCTTTGTCAAGTACCAAAGACGCGCTACTGAATGGGATCCTGTGTATTCCAATCAAGTCGGTCCTGTCCATTCCTTTTCCTCCGGTGACTTTTCCCACCGGGCTCCAATTTGGATCATAATATTAAAACAGCCAGAGAAACTGAAGAAAAATGAGTGAACGTACCGGATGAGGGTGTTGACCTTGAGGGCGGTAACATCGTACATCTTCTTGAGGGCATCCTTGATCTGGCGCTTGTTGGCCTTGACGTCAACGAGGAAGACGAGGGTGTTGTTCTCCTCGATCTTCTTCATGGCGGACTCGGTGTTGAGGGGAGCCTTCAAGACCTTGTACTGGTCCAAACGGGGGACGTGAGGGACAGACTTGCGGGCATACTTGGGGTTGCGAGCAAGCTTGAGGGTCTTGGGGCGGTTGAAGGTGGTCGAGGTGCGGATCTTGCGAGCCTTCTGACCGTTGACACCCTTCAAGGCAGCCTTCTTGGCGGCGAGAGCCTTGTTCTTATCCGAAGCAGCTACGACAAGAACAGATCCATGAGGAAGACGGAGAGAGGATGGATCAGTTTCGGTGCTTCATAATCCTGCGATCTTGAGCGCTTGTCTGACGGAAGGTTGATTCCTGATAAGAGAAAAAAAGGTCGTTTCAAAAGTTCCTCCCATAGCGCATCGACTTTTCTCCTGTGTGATCTTAATGGTTGGATGGTGGTGGAGCAGCGTTTCTGGATGTAGTTCAGTTTCTTTTGTGCTATTCCTGATGCCTCTGACGATCCTAGACCAGTCGCTCGGGCAGCAATTTGAGTAGTTCTACTCAGACGCTGCCTCTCCTTTAGCGTTCACCCATCCTTAGTCCATTGCCATTGATCACCACCTGCTGCTTCAAAGCGTGGCTCGATGAAAGGATGAGGGCGGAGCGATGGCGAGACTGCAATTGAAGACGATAAGCCCATCCATCGATGAATCCTTCAAACATCCTGTTGAGTTTATGTCGATCCGTATCAGTATCCTGGCTGCAATTGGATCGATGGGTCGATGAGTGTGTTGGATGAGCTCTCCCTCTAATCACCTTTGGTCATCTTCGTTTGGATATTAGAGAAAAGAGGGGGATTTCACCTCTGCAGGCAACCCGCTTCAAGATACAATTTTCCATTGGGGTCTCGCACGTGACAATTACCTTTCAAGTGACGTGAGCAAAACCAGTGGGCTGGCCACTCCTTTCCGTATTTTTTCGCCGATCGATTCATCACATCCGACACTTCAACACTCCCAACGCACACAGCAATCAGCCATGTCTCTTGTTAACCGCCCCAACCCTGTCCCCCACCTCCAGCGTCTCTACCAGGTACGTGCGAACGACCTTACTCCCTTTTGTTTTGCAATCCTCACTCGACTTTCGTATACGGGACTTCGGAGTTCTATACGGAGATGCTATCGGACAAACAATGATAATAATGATAACAAAGGATGCTGGATCGTGAACGCAAACGCGAGCTCGTTTTCCGACTTCCGACAGGACCACCAAAATCGCTTCCAGGCCTCTTAACTTTGAACGCCAAAAAAAAAAAAAAAAAAAAAGCGATGTCATACATTTACTCATACCCACCAACCTCTTCCAGAACCATGAAAAACGCGCCTACCTTTAGGTTTCTCACATCAAAATACTCAAATATCTTTTTTTTGTTTTTGCAATTTGGATATCCATAGACCAACACCAACGTCCCAATCTACCTCAAGAAGGGTGGTGACAAGTTCATCATGACCGCCTTTGCCGGATTGATGACCGTCGGTCTTATCGGAAGCCTCTACGGTGCCACCAAGATGGCTCGTGTAAGTTTTTCTTTCTCATCTTTTATATCATCATCATTATATCTTCACCGGAACAGCAGGATATGTTGAATCGACGGTTTTTTTAACATCCACTCGGAATTTTTTTTTCCATTGGTGGTAACAGGGTGTCAAGAACTAAAGGACCTGGACCGCGATGTATATCCACCACCATCACCACCACCACCAACAACAACAACAATAAAAAATAAAAATAAAAAAAAAAACGATACGATAGAGGCGGCAGAGCATTCACAGAAGAAGAAATCGATTAATCAAAAGAACCCGACAAATGCATACGGGAGACGAGCAATTGCGGAAGAAACTTCTACACAACCCATCAGGACTATTTTTCTTTTCTTTGGAGGAGCCATTGGGATCTATCTACCACAGCTTTGCTTGAAGAAAAAAAAATATCAGGGAAGCATTGGACGGACGCGACCGACAGACTCTTTGGATTTATCCTTTTGAGATATGAAGAAATTCTTTCTCTTTTTTTCTTTTCTCTCTTTTTTCTTTCTGCAAGTTACTTTTGAAAGGAAACGAACGAAGGACCTTTTTTTTGATAATCGATTTGTCCAATAAATACACAATGATAAAAAGAAATGACCCTCCCCCACTCCCCTCATCATCCGCGTCTGCGAATTGTGCCAAAGTCTACAAAAGTGTATCTTGAATGGAAGCAATGCCATAATTGGGTTCAACGGATGGGCCCAAATTGGATCCCTTTTGAAACATGTGTGACATGAACCCCTCATGCGCCATGGACTCTGCTCCTTGTCCCGGCTTCCGTAGCATAAAGATTGAAAGGAAGTGCATGTCGAATAATGATTATGATTGCGGCTGCATTTTTTTTTTCTCCGGTGTTTTAATTCGAAAAAAAAAATGGCATATTAAAAAGATTGCTTTATTTCTTTTTTTTTCTTTTTTTGAACCGCCAAGTAAAAAAAGAAAAAAAAGGATAGGAAGCGCGCTTTTATGGAACCAGCTCTTGGATGTCGCAAAGAGGATCAGCAAAGAGGACCTGCAAGGAAACCGTAATCTTTGTATGCTATGCTGCGTTGCGTTGCGCTGTGCTGTGCTACATGCTTTGTATCCGTATTTCTCGAATAGTCACAACTCTGCTGCTGATCTGGGGGTCCCTTAAGTGAACTGCTCCGATCCAAAGCCCCCAAGGTTCTTAAAATGAATTGGTAGCACGGGCTTGTTCGATCGCATCCCTTACACTAATCCTTTTTGCATTTCTTTTTCGTAGCGGGGGTACTCATAGAGATAAAATTACATGGGATGATGCTGAACAAATGAAAGAGAGAGAGAAAAAGAACAAAAAAAAGAAAAGAAAAGAAAAAAAAAGGCTGTCGGTCGATCGGTTTTTAGAGTGTTGTTAAACGTTCGAGTTCGCGGAAGTGAGAAAAGAGGGAGGAGTAAAAAAGGACATTTTGTATTGTGCTGTCTGTCCCTTCTGGCTGCATGGGTCGATAAAATAGCGTTGTCAATTGAATGACCGATCGGAGGAGCGTACTGAGGTGGTATCGATGCGGAGAATAAAATGGGGTGGTGGTGGTGGTGGTGGTGGTTGTAAAATAAAAAAAGTCTGCCTCAGTAGTCCGTTTCGATGTCTGGCGCTTTGTTTCCTCAAAAGTTGACAAAGTACGATCTATATGGGTCGCCCATGTGCCCTGCATCCTCGTCAACGACCTCGGGGTATTTTTCGAAATTGCCAGTGTCGCCTGGATGGACGTAGGGCGGTACTATTGGTGCAACTACCGTCCGGTCCATCAGTCCTTGCCAGTCCACGCCCCTGAACCACTTATGGCTCTTAATGTCGTCCGATCCTCCCTAATTGCGGAGACACCGATAACATGCCATATTATGCAGCACGATTAGATCCTTTTGTGCAACAGTGCATTTTTTTTCATCTGCATGCAACCACAAAGCAGATCTCTCGGACATTTAGGTAGGAGTGGCATCATTTACCTTGAGATTCCCTAGGCGCTTGGTCCGGTCAGCGGTAAGCAGTTTCTTGATCAAATCCTTCGCTGCCGAATCAATGTGTGCTGGGAAATAAATCTTTCCGGCCAGAATCTTTTCATAGATACCAAAGGGATTGTCGTCAAAGAACGGTGGATACCCTGCCAGCATCTCAAAGATCAAAATGCCCAGCGCCCACCAGTCAACTGGTTTGCCGTGTCCTTTTGATTGAATGATCTCTGGCGCCAAGTACTCGGGCGTTCCACACAACGTCCACGTTCTAGTGTCCGCAATCGAATGGTACGGGAAGCAGATATCCATCGTTAGTTTCTAGTCGACCGTGCATGTTCAGAAATGCACCCTTGATTGGTGCTGTAAGCTTGAAGATGTTCCTGTAGTCTCTGCAGCTGTGCTACTAAAGTTTCACCTTGCATCCATCCTGACGTGTCGGCAAGATGATGCATAAAAGAGCTCCGAAGAATTCTTTTTCCCCGAGCTTTTGTAGAGATGCTGGTGCTCACTCTCATGCCGTAAGCTGTTTCCCGAAGCATCCCGACTGTCCAATGCCTCCATTATCCGTTGTCGACTGGACCGATCAGTCCAGTTCTTAGGGCGCAGAGTAGGCTCACATCTCAACAAAAATAAAAACTAGATGCGCGTGCATAACGCGCAATGACGCCAGCCATGGCTCTTCCGCCTAAATAAAGTCCATGAAGCATAAAACACATGCTCAACCTCGCCATGGTTGCTGCTCCAGAACATTGAGAAGGAGGACCGGCGCGTGTACATAACTTTCGTCGTGAAGCTTACCTGTCTTCTACCCGTTTAGCAAAGCCGAAATCCGTGATCTTGACATGTCCTGCAGAGTCAAGCAGCAGGTTTTCTGGCTTCAGATCGCGGTAAATGATGTCCCTTTCGTGCATGTACTCGATGGCTAGTACGATTTCCGCTGCATAGAACCTCGTCATGTCGTTCGTGAATCGACCGGCCTTCCGCAGATGAGAGAAGAGCTCGCCTCCAATGACATATTCCAGGAGCATGTATAAATTGCGATCATCCTGAAATGTCGTGAACCTGTATGACAAACAAAGTATAGAATAGGATTGCGTGTTGTGTGTGAGAAACAACGAGCGATCGGACCTGCGTGTTGTTGTTTTCTTCATTGGCATTCCCCCGCTTTGTGCGCTGTATCCCCCAGGCTCCCTTTCACGTACAGGTTGACGATGAACGGAAAATGAACTTGAGAGAGGATCTGCTTTTCGGAATTGATGTGTTCGACCTGCTTCAGCCGCACGACCTCCGATTTTTTGAGGACCTTCATTGCATAAAACGTCTGGTTATGGCGGAACTTTGTCAAGTACACACGTCCAAATGTGCCCGTTCCTAGCCGGCAAAGCCAGTAGAGATAAAAGAGCGATAGAGAAGTTAGATAACGAAAATAACAAGAAAACAGGGGTAGGGAGAGATAAGTTCCAGGACCTGTTAGTGCATAATGCGCTCGGTCGTTTTTTCTTTCTTCTTCAACCACTAGATCCGCTTTATTTTTTGTCATTGTTCCCTCCAAACAACTCTGTCTTTTCCCCCCCCTGAAAAAGAATGGAATGCAATCATTGCACGGGGCCTGAGAGGAAGAGGACAGCAAATGAACGTGCCAGCGTAAGGCAAATAAAAAGGGACGCCAAAAAGCTGTGGACAAAACCACCGTGCCAAACCACACATAGGCGCACATTTCTAAAAATGGGTGAAGAGGGGGAATAAATGTAATACCATCTCTGCCCAGAACCATGATGACCCAGCCTTTTTTTTTTTTTTTTTTTTTTTTTTTTTTTTCGTGCAAGAGCAGCAATGGTGGTGTGGGGTGTGTAAAATTGCATGTGAAGAAGGGCCCAAAACACCGGGATCTAAACATATACCTAAGTGTAACCAATATCAATCCACGCGCGCAAAACGCCATCCAGAAGCAACAGCAGCAAAGAGATGGATAGGATGGCGATGTTATGCTTTAGCATGATCCCTCCTCCTCCTCCTCCTCTTCTTCTTCCTGCCTCTTGGCTTGCCGGGAAAAACAACAACAAGTGTCCCACTTGTTCACTGCCCCTTCTCTTTTGCACATTAAAAAGATCAGGCCCAATGCTTCACCCTCCCGAGCAGCAACCTTATTTCTGAGATAGAGTCGACTGGGCGGACCACCTTGACAAATGCCTCTCTTCACGTTCTCTCTCTTGCTAATTAATTCCCCTGATGTACATGTGTATGTGGTTTTTAGGGTGTGTCTGTGTGCGAGTGCGCGTGTGTGTATTTTATGAATGCGTACTAAAGACACTCCGCAAGACTGAAACAGGACAGTGCGGCCTTCTTGGTGCGGTGACCAGAACGACAATGATAGATGTGTAAGCACAGTGGGAACATTCGCCCCTCTCCCCAATCACCCAATTGCTACCATCGTCACGTCAAACATGTCGCTGCTGGTACAAATGGCTCGAGCTGGTGGTGCCCGGTGATGGCAAAAGAGGGTAGGAAGGTGTGATGAGAGTTGACGGTCTGATCTGGGTTAGATCCAATTCTTCCCAGAAAGAGACAATCCGTCTTCCCGCGCGCTTGTGCTCGGCATCATTGAGCGTCATTCTGCACCAAAGTCCGCCCGCCACTGAGTTCGAGACTTCAGTCCATGTACCAATTCGCATGCCTGGCTCTTTTCCTTTTTCCCTTTTGCTCGCCTCTTTTTTTTTTTTTTTTATCCTCCAGGAAGTATGTCAAGAGATCAAGGGACATGCACCACCACTGTACAGTTTCTCCTACTCCATTTCATGTTGCTCCTATAAAAAAAAAGAAAGTTTTCTTCAAGAAAGACGGACGGCAATGGTGGTAAAAACAAGAAGGGAAAGGGAAAGGGGGCGATAGGGTGGGAATGTGTACTGTATGTCGAACTCTTTCTCTTTATTTTGCTGCTAGCAAAAGACTAACAACCCCATGTCCGATGGATGGGTGTCCTTCTCGGTCAGAGAGAGTGTGTCCATCGTGTTTTCCTGCGTGCACCCCCCGATGCATCCCAACTCAAAAAAAAAAAACCATACGCACACGCATGCCGAAAAAAAAACCCCCCAGCAGCAACAACAACAAGGACGCATACACGCTCGTACGCCAAATCGAAACTGCAGCAGATCGATCCGACGGAGGACAACACAACGCTGTTTGGACATGCTGCCGGTGCTTGTTGCTGGTTGCCGGATGCTTAGGAAGACGAAAAGACTTTGCAAAGACCAGAACACTCACGCCTCCGTTTTTGTTGTGTTGTTTGGATTGAGAGCCGAGTGTTATAAAAAAAAAAGCCAGGTTGCACACACACACATGGACACCCTCGCGCTCCCATTTCCCCACTCTACTCACCCAACACCAAATGGATCTCATCTTCACTGTGTGTGCGTGCTCAGTGCCCTTTTTGTGTAATTTCTTTTTTGGTCTTTCATCGTGCGCCCTTTTTTCATTCTTTTGTCCATCATGAGCAGGCATGCATGTCTCATATCTTGGCTCGTTCCCCCTCGCATCGTCCATCAGAAATGAACAGTGCAGCAAAGAAAAATAAAATAAAAAAAAATAAAGCGCGCCAACAATAAAAAGAAAAAAATGGAAAAGATGGACCAATAGTAAAGGAAAAGATTGACCAAAGGCAAAAAAAATTAAGAGCGATCCCTCTATCAGTTTACCTAAAGTCTCCAGGAGGTCAAAATCACCCAGACCGTACTTTGGTTTGGCCTCGTAGCATGGGCTTGAGGTTGGATAGGTAAGCTGGCCCTGGGAGTTGTAATAAGGTTGCATGCCGTCGGGCTCGTGTGGGTGGGCACTGGTCTGAGCGAGCCCCATCTGTTGCTGGTGCTGCAGCCGGAATTTTTCCTGCAGACGAAGCTGGTGTTCCTGAAACTGTTCCGCGCGTAGAGCAGCGTCGTCCATTGGACTGAGAGATGCCATGGCCATTCCACCTGGTTCCATATTGGTGTTGTTCATGAGAATGCGGGAGTGCCCGGTGTGAGTGTGAGGGAATGAATGGATGAGAGAGTACGTGGGTGTCGCGAGGAGGGTGTACTCTGAATGTAAGCAATTGAGTGTGAGATATGGGGAGGTGTGCAAGTGTGGGGTAAAGAGAAGAAGAAAAAGGAAGGAGGAGGGTGTGTTTGCTTAGACTGGTTTGAGGCTGTGTTGACAAATAATAATAAAGAAAAAGTGGGCTAAAAGAAGGGAAGAGAGAGGGGTGTGGGGTGGAGAGAGAAGTGAAGGAGAGAAGAGAGAGGAGAAGAGGGTGTGCGCGTACGAAATGATATGCTATTGTAGCGGGTGTAGGGAAAAGTAACGTGTGTGCTCTGTTCTGCCCACCCGCCAACAAAGTTTTTTTTTTCTTTCTTGACAAAGTTGAATGAGAGCGTTGGGTGAAGTGGGATGAATCTTCGCAAAAAAGTGATTCGCTTCGGGACAATGACAAAATAAAAAAGAAAAAAAGCGCGTATATTCAAGGGAGACAAACAGTAAAGGAAAAGGAATGAAAGGAATGAAAGGGATGTGTCCGCAGAGGAGGAGGAGGCGGTGGTTGTCGGTGGTGGTGGTGGTCAAGGAAGGAGGGAAGGAGGGAAGGAGGGAAGGAGGGAGGGAGGGAAGGGGGCAAGTCAAGGATACACGCGTCGATAAGCGGGGGATGAGCAGCGCGAGATACAGAACGGAGAAAGGAAAGGAGGGTGGAAGGGATCGATCGTAGCCGATGACCACATCTACACTTAACAATTACGGGATCTTCTCCGCTGGACCCCAGTTGTCGGGATCCAATTCCAGTGGGTAATCAGCATATCGAGGCGCCCTCTGGCACCACAACTGCTTACGGTATGTGTCCGCATGCAGATGCAGCACACGATTTTCGCACTCTCTTGTGGTCGTACACTTTGGTGGCAAAAATATTCGCGTGTCGTATTTTCAGCGGTCTGCCTGTTTCGTATCTCCCTCCGTCCTATCAGATGCCAGACAGAAACGCGGCTGCAGAGAATGCGACAGGCACCCGTTCCGTTCGTTGGGGCAAACGTCCAGAAGACAGAAACCTGCTTGTTTTCTTTCGTTTCGATTCCCACTGCATCCATCCACTTTACCCCCTCCTCATGCCCCAAGGGATAGCGACTAATCTAAATATGAGCCAAGGTTCACGCGGGGCTTACTGTTGCTGTTGTTGGGGTGGCCTTGAAAGATCTGGAGCCCATCCTCCGTGCTGGATCAAGTGAAAGGCGGCTCGTACCATGTTGTGGCCGGTGTCGTAGTCCTTATCTCTTGCTTCGTCCCATCCATCGCACTTGATCGCCCTTGCCTACAACCCTATACTTGTAGCAAGTGACGCTCGTTCGAAATTCACCTACCCTTACAGCTCTGAGATCGACTGCTTCAACCTGTCAGCAGAAAAGTATTTTTCAAAAGCGTTTGTGTCATTTGTCCATGCTTTATCCGCTTGCCTTTTGTTTGGACAGGTCGATGAAGCTCAGAACCTTCTCCTAGTTGGCCCCTGTGACCAGCTATATTGATCATCCTCTCGACCGCCATGTCCACTCTTGCGGTTGTTGATATGTTTTTTGACCATGAGGATTGAGCTACCATGCCTCTGTTTGCTGTTATGCTCCAGTGATAACGACTTGCTGGCAACTTGTTGAAGCGATAGTTAACCAACTGGTGAACACTAGCAGTAATTACCCAATCCGGAAACCCCAGAGGCGAAAAAAAAAAAGGGCGATTTAGTTGCTTAGCAAACTTCTTCCTAGCAGACCAATGACAACTGCGAGGTTCCTAGTGTCCATGTTGCTGCCGTACTCCTTACACCGGGACCAACGCCTATCCCTTCTCCCCCCCTCCCCCCCAAAAAAATAAAAAAATAAAAAAAAAGAGAGAAACTTGGCCATAGACATTGGAGATCCCTTGCTCCAGACCGACCCCCGACAAGATGTTGCAACCTTTGCCTAACACCCACTCGACGTTGTTTTATTTAGCAGGGGTTACGGGCTCTGTGGTATTCCTTCTGCAATGAGTCTGGACGATGTCCGAGAGACGTTGACCGACTTGCTGAATAAAAGCGTCCAGGCTAAATCTGATAATGGAGCTGATATGCAGGAAACCCAGGCCATTCCCTTGTACGATCCGCTGTTAGTTGGCTAATATCTTGCGTACAGGATGTTGAGCGATACTGATGATCTTGGTGTGTCGCCTTGAGATCCCGCTGTGTATGCACCCAAAAAAAAATAGCCCGACAAAATGTTGGCATAAAACTCGTTCTTCTCAAAGTTTTGCATTCTTTTTCGACAAACAATGCCCGTTCTCTGATAGCAGTGGGAATGCCCCGTCAACGTCCATGCCCATACTGCACGATTGCTGAAAAAATGCCATGTGCAAGAGAATGATCGATAACGTGTCCAACGCCGTGTACAAATCAGCCGGATACTTACAAGGTAGGGGCAAAATGTGCACAGTGAACGGTGCTCGGTGAAATGAAGGCAGGAACTTACACGTGGTAATTATCAAAGGAAGATAGGTAGCGATATCCAAACATACCGATGTATTCCAGCTCATTTTCCATACTTACAAGGTAGAGGAGGTCTGTAGCAAGCTAGCTGGAGAGAAGCAGGTAAAGGTCCAAGAAATTGGTGGCGAAATGGACGGCACGAGGAACAAAGAGGTAGAGAGTGAGCCGACAAAAGCAAGTAGGCACATATGTCAATAAAACAAGTTGGTGGCGATTTCAGGAAAGGACTCTCTGGCAATGCTAACCAAGCATACCCACCACCGGTAATGGAACTAAAAAAAAAAAAAAAAAAAAAAAACCTCCGTCGTTCCAAAAAAAGAATTGCTGTGCAACGCGTCAATAGGATCATTCTTTCCGTTGCGCGTTAAAGCAATATTGTATCCAGCAGCCGTTCAAAGAAGGAGAGGCGGATGGATCCACTTGATACATTTCTGCATGGAAAGTACGGTTTTACGGTCATTAGGACGCCTCTCTCGCTTGCGATGGGCATGGTCGGCTCAGGAGCGCCACCAATAAAGGATCTGCTAACGATCCAGGTTAAGCAGCTTGCCCGAGAACTTTCACAAAACCCATACCGAATTTTAGGCCGATCAAAGATTTGGTCCTCGGTATATCGTAGATGAATGCCACCGCAAACATACAATGTGATCCGCTAGCATTCCTAGACACAATTAATCGAAAAGTAACACCTCCATCTCTGTACTATTCTGCAAACTTTTTTTTCTCTTGTGGATGAAGATTAGCCTGAACACTGACATCGAAAAAAAGCCAGATAAGGAAGAGCCCAATGGCGACAATCCTGAGATTGATGAGCCGGACAATGTTGACCAGATAATGACGAGCTCGAAGACGGCAGATCAGGGAACGGTGAGCGTGGAAACGACGAGGGCGAAATGTTTCGTAATCCATTAAAAAGTGGTGGGGCCTTTATCTTGCATTGCCCTCGGACGTCCGCCCATGAGTTACTGCTTTGGGGAAACAGCAACGCCAGCAACGACAGAGACTCGAGGACGATGATGGAGAAGAATATGTGGTACTGAGCGAGGACCCAAGATCTAGCGAGAGACACCTACGAAGGGTTGCTGCATCTCCTCTTTATTGAGAACAGGAAAGAGATCATGGAGAACAAGAGGCAGAGGACAGACGACAAATGTCAAAAGATGGACAACTATGGCCAAGATCGCGCAACAGGCGCCGAAGGCATATGGCGTGAAGGCGCTTCAAGACTACATGGAGGGGATCTTTGCCCCCATACGCAGCAGCGAAAAGAAGCCATTGAAGCAGAGCGAGCACAATAGGATCGGCCAAAAGTTTTCCAGTGCGGAGATGGGCGGAAGATACGCCCTTTCGAATTGCCTCTCGAACTTGATAGCGTTTGATGTCAGGAGACAATGGCGGCGTGACAAATTCAAACCCAAGATATCGGACATCAGCAAACAATTCGGCACGCAGTTGTCGATCGTGGAGATCACGGAAAAGGGCTACGAAGATGCAGTGGCGGTCGGCATGGTCCCTGGCAAAATCACCACATCTCGTTTTGTGCGATAGGTCCTCGATGAGTGAATACTCTGAAGGTAAGGCGCGCAGCCTGGACTGTACTCACTAACAATGTCACACTGCTTTGCAGCGGAAACCCTGAAGCGCTGTTGTCCGACCGTCTCGAAGAACGATACAATTGATGCGCCACAGTAGACCGAGCTTCAATCGAGCTCACCGGTGTCTTGGAGGTAGGGAAATCCCCACCCGGCAAGGTCGTATCTTCCTTATATGATGGCAAAGTCGAGAATGATTTTTGAGCGGGTTTTACGACTCCAAGTTGTTCAGGAAGTGGACTGGGAGAGAACCAAATGAACGCAGGTGGAGAGGGATCTGGAGGTTTATGGAGCGTCGAAGCTTGCGAGTAAGACCCGCCGCGTATGCATATGGCGACTGAAGCTTCAACACAAGAACGGGGGTTGTCATCAAAGCACACGTCCTTCGAGAAACACTTTGAAAAGGTATGCTATTTTATTTTTGTTTGTCTTCTCTTCTAATGTCATGCCTCTCAAATGTGAATGTGCCATCCAGGCTTCATACGTCCGTAGTATCTTGCGATGAGTACCTCACCTCCACCAAATGCCCGATTTATGCTACTTCAGGCCGCCGCTACGTGGATCGGGATGATGTAGGATCACACAACATGAGCAATATCGGGCGCTCCTTCATACCAGATCAGACCCGTCCGGAGCCGTCCTGCCGGCCACGTCGCCCTGCACCCACCCACCTCTAGTAAGGCTGAACTTGCAGCACCGAGTTATCACCCATTGCGGCTTCATCAATCAAAGGGATAGTGCCTTCGCGGACTGTGATCCTTGATGGGTCGGACTATGTCTGCTCCGTTCTCAGCATCAACATAGTTAAAAGGACATCGACAACTATTACGCGCACACGCATACGCGCATGTCGCTTACTTGTTTGTTTGTTGGATGTCTGCATTTCGTTTCGTCACAGGGCGCACACATGCAATAAGCACCAGGCAAGCAAGCGCGCGCTTCGCTTCTGGTCTTTCGCCCACTCCACTCACTGGCCCCCCTCCCACTCATTGCCCTCTCTCTCTCTCTGTCTCCACCGGCCATCATCATCCTCACGATCACCACATAGTCCCACTTCCATTCCGCCCACACCCCTTCCCTCTCTTTCTTCCGCAGGATCGAATTCCACTCCAGTTTTAGCTCTCTCACCGGCTCGCACTTTCATCCTGACACGTTCTCTCCACCTGCTCATCCAACCGTTCCTTCCTTTCCTCCCCCTTCATATTCCTTTACCCGCTCTTCTTTTCTCTTTCACACTCCCACCCAGTCTCCAATTATAACCAAAGAACAAGAAGAAGAAAAGGAAGCTTCTCCAGTCGTTCCTTCAGGGGATTCCTCAGCCCTCCCCCTCACAAAAAATAATAATAATAACACTCCATGGCCCAGAACGGCTTTTTGCCGCCATCCGATTACACGACCCCGCCATGGCCATCACTCTACTGGCCCATCACCGACCCTCTAGGCCATGGCATCTTTATGTACTATCCCAAAGGTAACTAATCCACACCAACACATCACTATGCTGGACACCCTCCTGCAGCCAACTCCTCTCTCTCTCTCTCTCTCTCTCTCTCTCTCTCTCTCTCTCTCTCTCTCTCTCTCTCTCTCTCTCTCTCTCTCTCTCTCTCTCTCTCTCTCTCTCTCTCTCTCTCTCTCTCTCTCTCTCTCTCTCTCTCTCTCTCTTTCTCTCAACCTTGTTTCTTATCGAATGGAACTCCCTCTCTTCTTTTTTTTTAATAGACATCTGGCGCTTCACGACGTACTGGACACTCATCTTCATCGTCTCCATTTACACCATTGCGGGACTCTGGGCCTGTCTGGTCTTTAGTCGGAGACACTACAAATGGGCGATCCTCCTCCCGGTGTTTTTCTTTATCACCGGTGCATTTATTGCAATCCTGAGCGGGAGTCTTGTTGGTATGTGTATGGACTGGACTGAACGTATTCTTAAATAGTGCGTGCGCGCGCGCGCCGCGCGCACATACTCATAATTTCGACGCAAGGGCTAGTTTTTTTTTCTTTCTATATTTATACGCAATACGCAGGACCGAGATAAGGACAAGGAGCATGTCAGGAGCAATGGCAACGGATAGAGGGAGAATGCATCACCTTGGGATTCAGCACGGGCCAATATAACCACAAGCGACTCGTGTGAACCCTCTCCCCCCCTCATCTCCACCTCTCTCTCCCTCTCTTTCTCTCTTTCTCTCTTTCTCTCTTTCTTTCTCTCTTTCTCTCTTTCTCTCTTTCTTTCTCTCTTTCTCTCTTTCTCTCTTTCTTTCTCTCTTTCTCTTTCTTTCTAAAAAGAAAAAAGAAAAAATCACATATTCCGTAACTGGAATGACCCGACAGGAAACGAAGCAGAACGACGATGATAGTTGGCAACAGGACAGGGAATAAAAAGGAACAAAGGAATAAGGAATCAAAATGGTGTGCATACGACAATACCCGGGTTCAGTACACAAAAAGATGACCGATCCCGGATCTCAGGAACAACGGCGACAACAAAAGTAGAAGAAGGAATATTAATTACATTGGCAGGAATTTTATTTTTTTAATTAACAGGGAGAGCCTTTTTCTTTTTTCTTTTTCTTATTCTTTTTACCTGGATGATCATCGCCCTTGGGTCCTGTGGTGATCAATGCCAACATCAGCATGTCTCGCCATACATATCCCAAAAGAATCTATCTAACCTTCCCCCCAACGATTTTTCAACTCTTCTAACAAAAGGCCTAGCCATTGCAGCGATATACAACGCGGGCGCGTATCGGATGTCGACCTGGGTGCCCTTTCTATGGGGCCTCATCCAAGCATTAGTGGTCATCATGGGCTCCTATTCGACGGTCACCACCATTCTATGATCATCTCTTTGAAGCCTTTTCTCTTTCAATGTCGGCCCACTCTTCATTCACGGCAGTCTCAAACAAACGACTCTTTAATTCTCTTGTACAATACCAACTGCAGTACCCTAATACTTTTGTCTTCTTCCCCACCCGATAATGTCTTTAACCAACCCAACAAAAACCTGTAACATCTTCAACACGAAAAATAATAGTAATAACAACGATGGTAATAATAATATTAATAATATTAATAATAATAAAAGAACTACGATGAAGTTTTTCCTCCGCTTGCGCTTTATTGTTTGCATATCCTGTTCAAGATTCCATTGATATTGCTTTTCTTTTTTTTTTCTTTTCATCGCGAATGAATCGATGTTGATTTTCATGACTTTGCCGGTTTGTTGGCGCAGATCAAGAGATCGGTCTCGGGATGAGAATGGTCTAGATGACCCCACCAGGGAGCATGCATCGGCATGGTCTCAGGGTCGTATTCTGGGTACCTGGTTCGAACGATCTTCATGATCTCTTCGAAAACCAGCTGTTGGGCGTCCTCATCGTAAATCGAACCAGTTCACAGGAAGGAGGGAAAAAAAAATAGTAAAGAACAAGGCGTTGTTAATAGTTTGGTCCGCTGTAAAGAATATAGAGAGAATAAAAAACGAAATAAAAAAGAGTAAAGCACATTGCTTTCACCCTCACAAAGAAGAAAAAAAAAATGAATCGATTGAGCGACCGATTGACTTACGTTGTTCCCCTCAGAAGCAAGATGAAGTCCGTCTTTAAGATAATCCTCCAAAGTCCTCTCCCCAGCCTCGACCTTCTGCATCATCAACCCCCATGTATCGATCACATCGACCCGATGAAGCTCCTGCTTCTTCCCGTCCTCTCCCCGGCCCTTATCCCGATACTCCTGTCCGATCTTGAGACAAGCCTCTGCATAGGTCCGCGTAACCTCCTTATCCCGATCCATAAACATACCACGCTCTTTTCGTCGGATCGCCCAGCGAGCCTCGTCGACCGGTGGTGAGCAGAAGAGGATAATTCGAGTTTCGGGAGAGTAGGTGGGTGAAGTAGGGGAGTGGACCATGGAGATGAGAGAGTGGAGGTTTTGGATGTACCGCGGCAAGGGGACGTGTTGAGGGGATGGGGAGAGGCAGGCGTCGTTGGCGCCGAAGAATATGGCCAGGAACTGGATCTTTGGAGGAGATAGGGAATCGGCAGAGGAGGAAAGGGAAGAGTTCACGCGAGGGAGGAGTTGTGGGAGGATGTGGATCGCCTGCTCGGATGTGTATCCTGTGAGGAAAAAAAAAAAAAAAAAAAAAAAGAGAGAGAGAACGAGTGAGTGAGAGAAAGAACGCCTTGCTGTTAGTTCGATGCAGCTGCTGTGGCAGTTGACGCGTTGGGTATGTGTGGTGCTCTAATACCTGAGAATCCGCGGTTGATGATATCGAGGCGCCGCTGGAAGAGGTGGGCGAGCTGGGCGCCGAATCCCCGTTCGTTCACATCAAACGAATACTACTCCATAGACAACATCAAACGCCGTAGAAAAAAGAAAAAAGAAAAGAAAAGAGAAGAAAAGAAAGAAAAGAAAAGAATAGGAAACGTCAGGAACGCGCTCAGAGGTCCTGCTGGCAAATGCAGAGAACGGTGATGGAGCTGATCCTCCCTCACCTGGGTGATCGAGTCCCCAAATAGAACAAAGTTGTCAAAGAACGTCTGCTGAACCATTGTCGTTCCCTTTGGCCTGATGTCGTGATGGTGCTGCTGCTGTTGTCGTTGTCGATCCTGTTCCTGATCTTGATGATGGCCTCTCGGATGCAGATGCGAGCGCCATCTCTCGAGCGTGCCCAACAAGGTTTGTCTCCACGGACTGCTGCTCTCATCTCCCTCACCATGTTGCACCAACAACGGCTGGTCCTGTCCTCGACTCGACAACGGTGCACAAGAGTCCATCTCGCCTTGGCCACACCGCACTTGTTGGAAATGCTCATACTGTTGCTGCTGATGCAAAAGATAGTGTTGTTGCTGTTGGAGAGACCGTTCAAATCGGCCGAGCAAAAAAATGATCACCGCGGGTACGACAACCGCATACAACAGCCTCAGGATCAATCGCCATCCTGACCATGGCGACCACGGATATCCTTCCTCCAATGAATTCCGTCGGCCACGTCCTCGAATCATCCTTCCGCCAACGTCACTGTCAGTGTATGAGCGATTTGAAGAGATCGGTTCCCTGTCCGTGTTCCGATCGTAGATGCTGTGGATGTTCCTGCTGCTGCTGCTGCGGCTGCTGTTGCTATGGTTGTCGGACGGATGGGAGAAGCGGCGGTGATGGAGGTGGTGTTTCTGGATGAGGTTGCCGGGCGGGTGCGGGCTGTCGCGACCGTCTGCGTAATCATCACCATCACCATCATCGCCGTTGCCGTCGTCATCGTCATCGGTGCTGCTGTGGCTGGTGCTCTCGGCCGCCAGATCAGAGTCTTTGATGTAGAACAACCCTTGGGTCCCGGACCGACAGGCGGTTGCTGGGTCTGCTTCCTGTCCGGCCGTATCCTCCGCCCTGTCCATGTTGTGCGTCCGTCCGGCGAGTCCAAGCGGGGTCAGGGAGTGAAGAGAAAGCGAGGGAAAGAGAGAAAATAAGAGAAAGAGGAAGCAAGGAGCGGAGAGGAGTGGGTGGATGGATAGATGGATGGATGAGTGAGTGAACGAGTGAACGGAAAAAAGATAACGGATGCTCCCTCCCTTTGGTCTTTGCATACAGGGCGCACTGGCCTACTGCAGCAGGTTTCATCGCACATCTGACCAGAGGACTCTTTTTATATCCCAACCTGCACCACCCTGACCAGGCCGCTCTCATTGGCCTGACTCCCCCCTTCTCTCGCTCCCGCTTCTTTATTCGCGTCAAGCTTTGCGGCCGTCGACTCTGTGGGGGACATCCATCCTATCTGTCTATCAATCTGTCTGTCTGTCTGTCCATCTGTCCATCTGTCGACATGCCCATCCAAGTCCAATGATATAAAGGAGCCCTCAGAAGAAGAAGAAGAAGACGAAGAAGAAGACGAAGAAGAAGACGAAGAAGAAGACGAAGAAGAAGAAGAAAGGAGGAAAGCAAAGTGTGGGACCTTGAACAAGCATAGCAGCGCACAAGCGCACACACACACACCTACACACACATAACACACATAACACACAAACACGATATATCATATATATCTCCGAAAATAAAGTTTGCCATCAAAGACGAGCGGACTTTTTTGATCCACGGCGTAGCGCAGCACAGCACAGCAAAACCACATCAAAAAAAAAAAAAAGCACAGCAGCACAACATAGCATAGCATATAGCACTAGACTACCATTGCTCTGGTTCACAAACTGTTGGAATACACACTACACATATACATACACACATATAGACACATATATACACATATACACACATAGTCTACACGCATACACGCATATATACGTACGTCCGCACATGTAAGTCTGTCTGTCCCATCCTATCCCAAGGACGACGCTGTTGGGGTTTTTATTTCGGTTTTTTTTTTTTTTTTTTTTTTTTATATTTACATACATACATGCAACAAAAGAGTAATAGAAATAATAGAAATAATAGAAATAATAGAAATAATAAAATAATAAAAATAGGGGACAACCAAGAATATACTACTAACCAACCCAAAGAAGAAGAAAGTAAAAAAAAAAAGTTGTTCAGCTGTCTGTCTGTTGTCTGTTGCACCAACACAGTAAGAATCGAGCTATTCGAGAGGCAACAAAAGAGCGAAAGAAAAAAAAAAAAAAGAGAGAGAGAGGGACAAGAAAAAGTACAAGAATTCGCAAAAGCAACCGCTACCATAATAACCAGAATAGAGAGAGAAATAATAAAAAAAAAACGAAAACAACCAAAGGTGAAAAAAGACCCAGCGTGAAATGCTAGGGGGGGAGGGGGGAGATTAAAAAAGGGGGGGTTTTTTTCTTTTTTTCTTTTTTTCCCCCCTACCCCTAGATAAAGGATGGTATTATTTCCATTCAAAAATTGTCCGCTGCCCTCGTCGTTATCGGCATCAACATCAGCTACTGCTGCTGCTGCTGTTGTTGTTGTTGCTGCTGCTGCTGCTGCTGTTGTTGTTGCTCACTACCACCACTGCTATTACTACCGCTCTGCATCATCGGATGCCCAAGTCCCAGTCCAAGTCCATGCCCAAGCCCAAGCCCAAGTCCGTGGCCATGCCCACCATGCCCATGTTGTCCATCCGTAAACGTCGGCAGAGGCTGTGGGGCCGAAAACGACGAGCGTGCGGAACTCTGGCCCTGGGTCTTGGGCTTGTGGTAGATATGACACTTGTGCGCATGACGGTACCACAGCATCGAGTTCTGTCGCTTGTGGTTCGAGATCGGGATCCATTCGTTGCACTGGTGGCAGAGTCCCTCGATATCGTCCTGCTCCATCTGCCGGGTCTGCACCGGGTTCGAGAACAACTTGCCAGAGACGGAGGAAATTCCATGGAAAAATTGTTTGTGGTACCTGTGGATAAGAGAATCGAACAAGTACAAAAAAAGAAGAGGAGTAGGAAGAAGAAATAGAAGAAGAAAAAGTAAAAGTCCATTAGTTAACACACTTCTCTTTTCTTTCTTGTTTTCTTCCTCTTTTTTTTTCTTTTTCTCACACAACTAAAAGACATGATGGATGGAGCACGTTACCAGAAGGCACTATTCTTGAGCTGTAGCCACTTGCCGGGGACACAAGTGTCGCAAAAGCCCTCTTTGGCCTGCCCCGTATTACGGACCCATTGTGGCGTGTACTGATCGCCCTCGTACCGCAGCTTCTGTTTCCTCGCCGTCGGGTCTCCATGGATCTCACTCCCCTCAAAGTCCAACCCCGCTACCGCCTTTTCCTCCCCCTGCGTCCCATCCTCATCCTCACCCCCCACGTTCTGCCTCCCCGTCGCCTCCAGGGCGTCCCCCATCGACATCGAACGTCCCTTGAGCTTGGGCTTGCCAGCGCCCTTGCTTCCTTTGACCTTCGTCTTGATCTTGACCCCAGTCAATTGCTGCTGCTGTTGCTGTTGCTGCTGCTGTTGCTGTTGCTGCTGCTGTTGTTGTTGCTGCTGCTGCGGCAGACCATAGCTGACACCCATCCGATCGTGCGAGGTCGAGTGGCGGAGAACCTGGCCATGATCGGCCATCGGCATGCTCTGAAGATGGTACAGATTCGAGTCCGATCCCATGATTCCAGGTGACAGTTGGTGAGGATGGATCGGGCCGTTCATCTGCATGTGCATCGGTATCGAGTTGGGTGGTAACGCTGAGCCGAGTCCATTGAGATGCATGCTGCTCTGGTACATTTGCAAATGAATCGCCATATCTGGAGGTTGCCAATTCTGGACAGACGTTGGCTGACTCGACGCCACCGACATACTCGAGGTCATATCCATGCTCGTTGGACCGACAGCAGCGCCCGTTTGAGAAGGAGCAGCAGGAGCAGGAGCAGGAGCAGGATGAGGAGGAGGAGGAGTGAACGAGTGAAGGGAGCCCATGATGCTGCTGTACATGTCCACAGATTTCGTCCTCTTGCGATGGTATGTTTCCTCAGGTGAGGCATCGCCTGGACTGCTCCCGCCAAGACCCAGGCCCACGAGATTCGGATCTGATGGCTCCTGCTTGACCGAGAACAGACCCACCTTTCCTTCTCCGTTACCGTTGCCGCCGACCCCATTGCTGCCAATGCTGTTTCCTGTGCCGCACGAGTTGACGCCTTCTGAGGAGGACGATGAGGCAGAGTGACACCCCTGGCCGTTGTTCTGACGGACCTGATCCAGACCCTGGGCCATGTTGGCATCCAGGAGTGATCGCTTGCGCTCTCGTACTGGCATGGGTCCGAATGAAAGACCCGAGGGTGGCCTTGACATGTTGACGCCTGTCGGGGTTGATCCTGTCATGCTTGAGGGAGAATATTGGAAGGACCCAGCGGGACTGGAGATTGTCCTGTTACGGATCCGTGCGACCTTGCCCACACCGAAATTAGCTGCGCCCGTAGGGCTGGTGTACATCTTTTGCCCAAGCTGATGCTGTTGCTGTGGGTGCAGAGGAGGCGTGAGCGAATGTGGGTTTTTGGCATACTCGATTCCTGGACTTGAAAGGCCGCGTGCATGAGGTGATTGCGACTGGGAAAGAGTCTGAGAGCGCAGATGAAGACGCATTTGGTGCTGCTGTTGCTGCTGCAGTGCTTGCTGATGTTGCTGCTGTTGCTGCTGATGTTGCTGTTGTTGCTGTTGTTGTTGTTGTTGTTGTTGTTGTTGTTGTTGTTGTTGTTGCTGTTGTTGTTGTTGTTGTTGCTGTTGTTGCTGCTGCTGCTGTTGCTGCTGTTGCTGCTGTTGTTGCTGCAATTGTTGCTGTTGTTGCTGGAGATGCTGCTGCATTTGTAATTGCTGTCTCTGCTGCTGATTAAGTAGTGCCTGTTGCTGTTGATGCGTCAGTGGCTGTTGATGGGACCCATCGGCAATGGCAGTCGGCATCTGTCCTTCTATCGTTCTCGATCCATCTGCATTTACAAAGTAGACCTGCGAATTCGCATATGTCGTTACCGGCGTCTGCAAACTCGGGCGGGACCCCTCCTGCTCATAGACGTTGAGAACTTGCTGTGCTAGTGCCTCGCGGTCGTTCATGTTCGAGGTCTCCGAGAGGGTGGGGTCGCCAGCGCACGAGATCGATTGACTACGATCGTCCATATATGGAGATATCGAAAAAGGGTGGACTGGGGTTGAGAGCATTTCTATCGAGGTAGACCACAGGGGTGGCAGCATGCCCTCGGTCTCGTTGGGGCCCTGACCAGGGGTCATCGCCTGGAGACGGGTCGCCGGTTCCTGGGAAGTGTTCTGCTGCTGGAGTGCCTCCCTCGACAAGGGGTGTGCTGGCGCCAGCCCACTGTTGAATCGATCCTGTTGTGCTTGAAGCGAGTCATCGCCCAATTCGAACATAGCGTTGACCTTCATCACCGTGGAGGGGTCCAGCATGACGCTGTTGCTTCTTGATGGCTGGGTGCTCGAGAGATCACCCTCGACACTGGTATCACCTGGACTCGAGTGCGAGTGGGGCATGAAATCCATAAAGCTCATCATGGCCAATCCAGTGCCGATACCCTGATGGTCGTATTCACCATCCTCGTATCCAACTCCGGTCGATGACTGTTGAGAATGGAGATCGCCACTGAATGAAGGATCGAGGTCGAGCGAGTTGAAATCCGAGGGCGAATCGTCTCCGACGGTTGAGGCCAGACTGATGATGCTCCCGCGATCCCGTCTCGCACGCAGTCTCTCGTCCTTTCCACCCGCGGACAGCAGACTGTGGAAGGACGCACGGTGGGTGAGTCCGTTGTTGTCGAACCAGAGTGGTCTTGAGGTTACTGCGAATGTCTGTGAGATGGTTGTAGTTTGGGGGTGGATGGTGGGTGGATCCGAGCACATTGGGGGCAAGAGTCCGGTCGGGGTGATCGAGGGTACGGGTGCGGTGTGGAAGGGATGGACGGCTTCGTTGATGGTGAGGGACTGGGAGAGGGTCATGGCGCCAAGAGGGGTTGAGGCATTTGTATCCGAATGTGGAGCGGCGACTTGGGGCGGCAGCTGTTGTTGCTGCTGCAGCTGGAACTGTCGCAAGTCCAGGGGCTGCTGCGGGTGCTCCATCATCATGTCCTGCAGATTTCCTAGAGACGGGGTCTGATGGGACAGGCCTGGGATCTGGATGTGGATATAACTGTGGGTATGGTCTTGGTCCGGTTGCGGAGTGGGAGTGTAGTCGGAAATTGCGGTATTGCTCGCCTCTTTGGGATCTAGATGGAAGGAGGTGCACAGGACAAGGCAGCGGGTGCCAATCAAAGGGCAGAAAAAGAGAGGAGGGGCGGAAGGGCCAGAGGAGGGTTTGTTCGGGTTAGGGTTGGGTGGTATGGGATTGGATGGGGTTGATAGATTGATAGGGCAGATCGATAGATTGATTGGTATGAGGACACAGGGTCGCAGCGAGCATTTAGCGGATATCGAGCAGCAAATGGCAAATGGTACAGGGGAAAGAGGGCAGAGGGGGGGAGATGGAGAATGTGGGGATGAAAAGAGAAGAAGAGAAGAGAAAAAGAGAAAAAGAGAAAAAAGAGAAGGAGGGAACGAGGAAAGAGAAAAGAGAAAAGAGGGAAGAGAACAGAGGCAGAGATGAAGAGGAGATAAAGGGATGTCGGTGTGGGTGGGTGGCGACACAAGGACACAGGAAGGGAAAGGGCGAAGACACGGCGAGGGAGAGGACAAACACGAAGAGGACACAGAGGATTGTTTGTTTGTTTGTTTGTATGTTTGTTTGTTTGTTTTGGATGTGGATGGGTATGGGTACGGGGTGTGCGTGTGCGTGTGTGTGTGTGTGTTTGTGCGTGTGTGTGTGTGTGTTTGTGTGTGTGTTTGTGCGTGTGTGTGTGTGTGTGTTTGTGCGTGTGTGTGTGTGTGTTTGGGCGTGTGTGGATGGATGGGTGTGGGTGTGGGTGTGGACGGATGGGTGTGGGTGTGTGTGGGAGCGGAAAATGTGATCAAAGGGGTAGAATAAAGGTGACACGGCGAGGAAGAAATAAAAGAAAGAAAGAAAAAATATAAAAAGAGAAAGACAAAAAGGAGCGAGACCGGAATACCGAGAAGAAAAGAAGAAAAAGAGGAAGAAGAGGGGGGAAGAGTGTTGCAGGGGACAGAACATCATAAAGACAAACAGCGGAGGATATGGTCGACGCAGCAGCCAGCAGGGAAGTCGTTTACCAGAGTGCGATTGTCAATGAGAACATGGAAAAACAAAAAGACGTTCCGAAGAAAGAACAAAGAAAGAAAGAACGAACAGAGAGAGCGATAAGAAAGGAAACGGAAGCACAAGACCGAGACCGAGACCGAGACCGGCAACGAGGGCAGCGATGATCATCCCCCCGAGGAGAAGTCAAAGTCAAAGTCAAAGTCAAGATGGATCGAATCGAACCGAATCGAATCGAATCAAACCATTTCAGGGAGCAAAAGGAACCAAAGGCAAAAGAAAAAAAGAAATGGACAAATGGACAAATGAAAATGTCAAATACATACGCGTAGACAATGGCCGTTAACACGGACAATCAGGACAAGGACCGAGGGAGGACCGACGCATTCGGATGTGAAGCAGGACAAAAGCAAGAGAAAGCGGATGGTTAGCACACGTACACGGATATACAGCATGGGAAAATGCAACAAGTCAATGTTCCTTTCTTCCGGGATACGAGTGTGTGCATGTGAGTGGGTGGGTGTGTGTCGGTGGAGGTGTGTGCTTTGCTCTTCTGTGTCCACTTTTACAAACGTGGTCTAACCAAACGCACTCTCGTCCAGGGCCTAGAGGCAAAAAAAGAAAGAAAGAAAAGAAAAAGCAAAAAAGCAGGAGCAAGAGCAAACGCTATAGCCAAGCAACCATAGAACCAGTAAAAAGAAAAAAGAAAAAAGAAAAAAAAGTTGGAGCCAGGGGAAGGAGGATGCGGGCTCCCGGCTGGGAACAGAGAACAGGGTCTGTGAGCCAGCCTCTTTTCTTCTTCTTTGTAAGGCGGAGGATAAAAAAAGAAACAAGAGCAACAGAACAGGGTCCACATCACACCAGAAGATGTCGAGAGAAGGAGAGCGCGTACAACCATACTACACTAAGTAAACACACAAACACACAAACACACAAACACATAAATAGTTGTGTTTAAAAAATAAATAATAAAAAAAGAGAAAAAAGCATTGGCCAGCCATAGATTGAACGAACGAACGAACCAACCAAGGAATGCCATAAGAGGGCTGTGAGGATATAGAGGGAAGGGGCGGAGGCAATTGAATGTGTCAATCGTACCATTCATGTGCAAGAACGAGACTGAATTGAAAGGACAGTCAGGGTCGAGATAAAGAACGTGTTTCGGAGATGGGGGAGGGAGGAAGTGATAAAGGGACTTGAAGAGAGGGCGCCAAGATGGGGACAGTAACGACGACGATGACAACAACAGTGGGAAAAAAGAAAAAGTGGAAGAGTGGATAGCGCGTTGGATGGAGATAGGAGATAGGAGACAGAGCACAGGGTAGCAAATGAACGGAAGATAAGCGAGAAAGGGAATGGACAGCGAACAGCGGGTCGACAAGACAAGGCAAAACAAGGCAAGACAAGGCAAGACAGGACAGGACAGGACATTACAGAGGATGGAGAGAGAGATAACAACGGTTCAGCTGGTTCGGCTCACTCTGTTTCCTTCCAAGGACCAACCTGGACGCGAAGAAGGGAGAGTGTGGGAGAGATGAGGAAAGGAGGAGGAGGGGGGAAGAGGGCTGGGGATGAGCGAGAGGTGGGAAGTGGGGGATGAGAGATGGGTCGGGAATGGAAAAGCAGGATGGATGCAGCCAGAGAAGAGGGAGGAGAGAGAAGGGGTGTTGGGTGGAAAGTGCTGTGTGCGTTTGTGGATGTCGACGTGTATGGATGGGTAGGGCGAGGATGGGGGTTGGTTGGGTGGTGCGCGGTGTTGGGTGTGGGTGTTGGGTGTTGGGTGTTGCAGGTGTAGGAGTCGTAGCAGGGGCGTAGACGTGTTTTACTTTTTTTTTTTTGTGATAGGATAAAAGAGATAAAAGAGAGAGAGAGAGAGAGAGAGAGGGGTTGCCGGGTGGGAGACGCTGAGAGCAAAGGGACAAAGGGCTACAAAGGACGGGATGGATGTTACTACGAAGACAGGGCAGTGGATGAACGAACGGAGGGTGGAGAGAGAGAAAGAGAGAAAAAGGGAAAAAGGAAAAAGGGAAGGGAAGAAGAAAGAGGGAAGGGCCTTCAATGGGTGTACCCTTTCTACTGTACCCTCCCTCCACCGTCCACCCCGTCCCTTGTCTCTTGTCTGGCTGTCGGTGTCGCACCCTGGGCCTGCTTCCGATTGCCTGCTTTGCACCCTCCCTTTGTCCTTTTAGTCTGTCCTCCCTCTTCACTTCCCCCCCCCCCCCCCCACTCCCCCCCTTGTTGGTTTGTGCTCGAAAAAAAAAAAAAAAAAAAAAAAAGAAGAGAGGGAGAGCGAGCCCATTAAAAGAGCAGAAAACACGATGAACTCAATCTGGTTGGTCGAGTCGTTGGTTGGTGTATCTGTTCGGCTGTCTATCGGTCTGAAAGGAGGAAAAAAAAAAAAAAAAAAGACACCCACAACAACATAACACAACACAACACAACAAATGTAGCGATGGTCTTCCTTTTTGAATACTGAAAACAATGAACTGTGTGCAAAAGAGGGGAAAAAAACCGAGATCGATGAACTGCAGATGGACTATATGACAATACTGCTGCACAATGAAGATATCCTCTCCTACCATTGTTCCCTTGGATCTCGGACGGAGGCTGAGACCGAGACTGAAAGTGCGCCTGGGACTGACGCTGAGAGTGAGACCGAGAGCAGAGCTGGAGGAGTGACTGGGATCGAAGACAAGGGTGAGAATGAACGTGAAAAGCGTGAGATTCTGTCGGAGGAAAGGAGCGAAAATATCGTCGATGGACGTGTGCCTGTGCATGCGAGTTCGAGGAGGAGCGGGAATGGGCAACAGAGACGGTGCCAGTGCAGGGCTCGTGCTCTGCTGTTTGCATCCTCGAGTGTTGCTCGTGGCTGTTGCTGCGGGATTCTGCAGCCCCGGCAACAGGAGCAGCAACAAGAACGTCAGGGTCAGGGTCAGGATCAATGTTGGTCATAGCTACATCAACATCGATACCATCAGCCCTGTTCAAATCCACAATCCCGCTGTCCGAGCCATTTGCGACAACGACAACGATAGGGGCACAGAAAGGAGTCTGGCGTGAATGGATCACACCAGACTGTCTTGGGATAGCGCTCGTCTTTGTGGTCGCCGTGTCACCAGAGCCCAAGCTGACGCTAACACTAGTCATCATGTCGGCGTTCAGGGCGCGATCGTTCCCCAGATCAGGACCCGCGCCGGGATCGGGACCTCCCCCTTCCCCTCCTTCCTCTCCTCCTCCTTCTGTGTCACTGCCAGCACAGAGACTTGCATACTGGTCAGACTGATGAGGACGAGGATCGAGTGAGGGACTGGCTACAGAAGGCGAGGCGGGTGAGAGCGACATGGAGGACAAAGTAGGGATGTAGGCCGCTGTGAGCGTGTCAACTCCGATGCTGAAGTTGTACACATGGCTGTTGCTGCCCATAGCGTATTCTTTAATGGGATCGATGGAGTGGGGCGTGCGCGTTTGACTGGTGTTCCGGATCCACAGTGACGACGGGGTCGGAGAGTGACGAATAGGCGGGGAGGATGTGGTAAACATGCCTTGCCGACTGTACTGTCATGCAGTTGTGCGTGTGTGTGAACGCTAGAGATGGGCGCCTCTTCAATCGTGAACGGATCCCAGGCCGGCTCACGCTCTACATTGAACACCAAACACAGAGACCAAGACGGATTAGTCTAGATTAGTTGTGTGTCTGTCTGTGCCAAAGAAGATCCATATTGCTATGCTTCCTGAGAAGCTGAGAGGATTATTATTAGGATGGCACCAGCAGTTTTTTCGCCTCGCTTCTCGTCTTCCTCCCTCCTCGATTCAGTCGTATGGTTGATGGAATCATCCGGCAGAGCATCGTGATCGTCATCCCCATCTGCCCTGAAAACCGCCCATAAGTGTCGAGGTCGAACGGGGCACCTCAAATGAAATAATGGAGCTAGTAAAGCAATCACACGATGGACGACCCGTGATATTGGCCTTGGTCTGTTTGTTCCACCCCCTCGCTCTCAATTAGTAATTAGTCCAAGGGCCCCCGGCTGCAGTCGAACGAACGGGCGAACGAGCCAAGCAAACGTACTACATGAGCAAAAATACATGCAAAAAAACGCGTCGTGCCTTATGGAAGCAACCACCCAAGCAACCACTCTTGAAATTAACCCAGTTTAAATAATATCCCGTCCAAACGCGCATGCACTTGTTGACTGACGCTCGAGCACATCAACAAAAGGAAGAATCCACAGAACAGTTCTCACAGGGGGAGGTACGAGGCAGAGAAGGAGGGCGGACAAAATTGATGAGCAAAAACGTATAGGGAAGGGCAGGGACAAGGATACAAGGATCAGGACCAGGACCAGGAACAAGGGGGGAAAGACGGAGGGAGCAAGGAGAGCTGCGGAAGCAGGGGAGGACAGGGCCAAAGGAGCAGCTGCATCTTCCAGCGCCGAGAGATACAAAGAATACTACGGAATGAACACGAACGCAAAGAAAAGAAGGTACCCAAAGAGGCCAGGGAGAGGAGCAATAAGGACGGACTAATAAAAAGAGAGCGCGAAAGAGAGCGGCAGAGAGATGGAGACGCCTCCTTTGTTTGCATGTCGAGAAGCACACACCTCTTTATTATTTGGATGTACGGGAGACTTTGAGGCAGAGGACTCGACTCGACTGGACTCGACTCAACGGCATTCGCGAACAAGAATAGAGGTCAAAGGAAGGCCCCTGTCCCGCTTCAGTCGCTCATCCGCAGTAGAAACCCGTACAGTACAGCGATAGTTGCAATCGCAGATGACAAAAACTCCCCCTCTCCCTCTCCTCCTTCCCTGCCCAATATGGATAAATATGGATGCAAGCATTCCTAATGCCCAAATACACAGACCGTCTCAGAAGCGCGTCCATTTTTGTTATTTTATTCCTTGTCGCTCATCCCGTACATCCCTAGACAACAATTTCCTCTGCCCCAGGGTCTATTTTTTTTTTGTTGATCAAAGTAAATCACGATCGCCTCCCCTCTCCTCTCTGACTCTGACTGTTCATTCGATCGATGCCCCCCCCCCCCCCCCCCTTGACGCCCACACCCAATGCATCGACAGAAAAAAAAAAAAAAAGACGCGTCTGCTGTATAACCAACTATACATCCAGCCCATCAAAAAAAATACGATTGAATGGGCAAAAAAGAGGGGGGTGGGAATGGACATTTGGATCTGCTTCAGCCGAATTATGAAAAGCACATGCTTTGCGGGCCATGGTATGGGCGGGGCATGGACACGATACTTTTGAAGGAGCATAGGACAGAGAAGAGGAAGCATCAACATTGTTGTTGTTGTTATAGGCGGCCTTACTTTTTGGTGCTAGTGTGTTTCCAGCCAAGGGCACAAGTGTGCAGGAAGAGGGCAAAGGGAAGAAGATGTCGGTTGTTGCGAGGGACAGTGGGTGATAACGAAGGCAGGGGCGGAAGATGGTTCGTGCGCGTGTTGTTGACTATTGGGGGAGTTTTTTTTTTTTTTTTTTTTAGGGAGAGGGACAGAGGAGAGGGGGGGAGGAAGAGGTACGAAGGTGTATACGCAAAAGACGAAAGCTTTTTACCCTTTACCTCCTGTCCGGCTTTGTTCCTCGGAGCAGGCAGCCATAAGCTCTGACCGTGTGCCCAGCTACACTACATGATCTGCTCGTTTTCTATGCACAAAATACGGAGCCGCTGAGCGCGAGAACGAGGGAACCAGGCCGACTACCTACCCCAAGGGTCTTTCTTTTTTCTTCTTTTTTTGTGGTTCCAGTTCCCAGGTCCATTAAAAAAAAAAAAAAAAAAAAACGGCCATTATTTTTTTCCACGGGGAGGGGGGAGGCGGGCCACTTGTTGGTCAATGTTTGACAGGAATCTTACTGGGTGCTACCTTTTGGATCTGCAGAGGCTTCCTGGGAGAGCCTCACCCAGAAACCAGACGAATCAGGCGCCCACTTGGGACCTCCTTAGAACTTTGCCACGTCCCTTGGGAGACGCTCCGTGCTAGTTCTGGTTTACGAACGACCAATCAGGACTCCTCTTTCTTTTCCTCAAGTACTTGTTGCGCTGTACCGCAAAAGGACAGTAGACGAGGCGATCTTTTTTTTTTTTTTGCCCGTGGATGGTATCCCTTCAAGGAAAATAAAATAAAAATAAAATCAAAGACGAGAGAATTCAAAAGAAACGCGCTCGTCTCGAGTGTTGCGACCACCCGACAGGCAGACGCCATCGTTTACACGAGCACACATAGAAAATCGCGTCTGGCCCAGACAATGGAGGGGGGTTTTGTGAGGCGTCCAAGTGCAAACGCAGGTCGTATGCAACACCCCCGACAACGTTACTTTTCCTTCATAGCAAGTGTCTTTGTTTATTATTATATATTTTATACTCTTTTGCAACACAACAAAGAAGACATGTGAAGGATACCCTATCCCTTTCTTTCTCCCGACACCCCCATGCATAATTTCGAAAGAGAAAAAGAAGAAAGAAAAAAAAAAACGCGCTGCTTATGCACCTCATGCGTGCACAGCACTAATTAATGCTCAGCTGCTGCTATATATTGGGCCCGCCTGCACTAGACTAGACTAGACTAGACTAGACTAGACTACGACAGTGGCGTTGAGGAAGGCGGCGGGGGGTGCACAGAATTCCTGTGGTGGGACGAGATCGAATCCTCGGGCGAGGTAATGTCCGGTGTCACCATCATCAAAATCTCCCTGTACATCTTTTCTCGTCCCAGCTGGTCCTGCGGCGTCCTGTTGGTCTGGACAATCGGCGTCAAACGCTTCGAGCGAATCTGTCCTCGTAGGATTTTCTGTTATTAAAATAGGTACGTGTATAAATATGTGTACGTGTATACACATAATCAGATTCAGGTTATCGAGATCTGCGCGCTCAACAGTGCGTCTTTTTTTTTTTTTTTTTTTTTCTTCAGTTGGCTTACCTTTCGCCGTGGTCGGAGGTACCGTGGGACATGGACGAGTAGCGGTAAAAACGCAGACGGTTCTGCCATGTATAACGACGGTTGCTGAGGCAGCGCAAAAAACCCTGCAAAACTCCGTTGTGTCCCCAGCGCCGTTGTCACCACCGGTCTCGGTGAGGGCAACGGTGAAGGCGACGACACTGTCGGCGCACTCGCAGCGACTGCAGAAGTGATGTCCGTCAACGTGATAACTGTCGATGTCTGCGACTGGACCTCCTTTCCGCGATGAACCTGCCATTGCCATGGGCCTTGGAACTGCAAGACCCTCTCATGAAGATCGGCTGGCGAGCTTGCAGGGATTTGTGACAAAAGATATCGTTGAGATAGTCCCTGCTGTGTCTGTTGCTGTGATCCAGCGGAACCTTGCTTCTCTGCTGACATGGCCTGCTGACTTTGGTGGTTGCCAAATAGATCGCCGCCGGTATCTTGTCCCGCTTCCTGCGCCTGCGTCTGTATCACAAATTCTCTTGGTCTTGGTACGGGACTCGATGCTGGTGGTGACCGTCTGATGCGTGCGGGTATAGGGGTCGTGATGTCCATCAAAACCCGATTCCTCTTCGGCGACCGACTTTCGCTATTGACACGCACGCGTTCCTGACCAGGTTGTTCGTCGGAATAAATTCCAATCGCCACAGCTGCTGCCTGCTCTGGCCGGTGGCTCACGACCTCGCCGCTAGTATCCGACTCTTCTTCGATGATTAACCTACGCCTGCGTGTTGAAGGCGCGGGTGACGGAACCAATTCATTCTCAGGATGAACCTGCTGCTCCTGGCAGTCTCCTGGTAGCGGCGTCTTGGTGGGCGAGATCGTCATATCCAACATCTCCAGATCCTCCATAAGTTCCGAAAACGCGTCGTGATCATAGTCCGCCTCCATTCTCTCCATCTTTATTGGGTGTGGTTCGTCAACAGTCTCGAATTCGTCCATGGTATGCAGAGGTGGCGTGCGGAAAACGTCTACGAACTGCTCATCCGTTTCCACAAACCTTGACACGGATCGTTGCTCCTGACTTTGACTCTTATCCAAATGACCACACTTGTGCTCTCCATCTTCCATTGGAGGGTTTGGTGGAGAGGATTTTGGTGGAGAGGGAAGTTCACGCGCTGGTACAGTATGTTGGCTGACAGGGGCGTTTCTTTCGGCACTCTCTGAGCGCTCAGAAATGTTTCCTATCGCACGAGAGGAGAAGGGACAACAGGAAAGATGCGCAACAATATCAAAAGCTGCGCCTCTAAAGGTGCATCCGTACTGCTGGTGAGGACACAGCAGCTCGATGGCAAACCTACACTACAAGGTCGACAAAAGAGAAAAAGAAAAAGAGTCCAATGTTGGATTTGTGTGTATTTTCTACAGGCATCTTCCAGGCGCCTAATTAAGTTGGGCTGTTACTTACCACATCGAGATGCTGGTCCATATCCTCGATGGCTCCAACCCATTGACAGGATCTATTCATCGTTGTTGGACAGCGAATCCGCTGTGCTCGTATCATCCTCTAATTATGGCGTAGGTATACAGAGTTGTCAATACTATTGGAAGGTGCAAACGAGCCAAGACAGTACCCTGAGAAATCTTTTCTTAAAGACCTACTTCGACAAACTTGGCTGGTCGGACAGCGCATAATTGAAGGGGTGAGGATGGGTCTTGGCTTCGGTTGCACTCAGGACATTCGAGAGCGATGTCTTCATAGGACAAACCCATGCGCGAGGACCGTTCAGTGTCTTGCGTGTGCAAATTCGCTTGTGGACGGCCTCCTGCCGCTGCCGTTGATTCCCTGACAGAGTCATTGTCGGGTTGAAGTGTCTCTGGTCGCTCTAATCCACCGGAGCACTCTTCAATGTAGCTGTCCAAGCAAGCCTTGCAAAAGATATGGTCTATTTAGTATTGAAATCAGAAAGCAGAGGCTTCGTTAGTGATCATGGCCAGTAAAGTATCACCTGCAGTGGGAAATGGAGCAAACTTACCTTAGTTGCATAGGACCTGGTAGGGTTGAAAGAGGATATGGGAACATAATGAACATATCAACTCGGCAGGGATGTGTTCCGGGTCGTTGAAGAGGTCTACATACAAGTCAAGAGGAAGGTGTTAGCGAGTATCTCGTTTCTTCCCCTTCACGTCCCCCACATTCACCTTTTGCGTGTATTATATCTTACTCTTGTGAATGCCCATCCTAAAGCCATTCACCAGCAAGGGTGCTCAAGAATACTACGACAAGGTACCAAGTGCGGAGAGAAGAAGGATAGATGAGTGGCAGGATGGGTGAAGATGGGGAGAGGAAAGAAGGGAAAAAAAGAGAGAGCATGATATGATGGTCCTATTGCTTTATTTTATCACTCCTCCACCCCCATCCACATCGTTTGACCCCTCGGCAAACACATCGTATCTCTTTTGCCACCAATTTTTTTTATCTCGCAGCCAGCCTGTGAGCACCATTCCACTCGAGTCCACTCCGTCTTCGCATCCACCGAGCCGGAAGGGGATGCATCATAAAGCCAGCCATGAACATTCACTCTTCATTCCTCCATTCCCTTCCTAACAAACACTTCCAGAGAGCGGGTGGGTGCTTGGCCGCGACTTTACCAGCCAGGACAGGGGCATGTGCGTGGCTGCACCGCCCCGGGGGGGCAAAGTCCATCACGTGGCATCCATAACCTCCGAAAGGCCCTCCCTCCACACCCCCCTTCCAATGTACGGTTCCTTCCTTCCTCCTTCCTCCTTCCATCCGATCCCTTCTCCGCACAAAAAGAATCAGCATGTCCCCCCAAAAGGCGCTCATCCCGCCCCTCCAGCTCTACCGACAGATCCTCCGTGCCCACCGAGTCCATCTCCCCCCACAATTCCGAATCCTCGGCGACGGCTACGTCAAGGCAGAATTCCACCGCCACAAGGACGTCGACAACCCCCTCTACATCGTCGGCTTCCTCGAGCAGTGGCAGGAATATCTCGACCACATCATTTCCGCCTCCCCCAACTCCCAACAGGACCAGCACCAGAACCAGAGCCACTCTCATACTACTCATACTCAAACATCATCTCCAGCAGCAGCAGCAGCAACAGCACCCTCAGCACACCCCACCTCAGTATCCTCCGCCGAATCAGCCCGTGAATCCACTCTCCAGCGCCTAGTCGCCCAGGGCCAACTCTTTGGCAAGAAGCTCAACCCGGCGCTTCTCGATAAGATGACAGATCAGCAGCTCGGACAGCTCTACGAGCTGCGCAAGGAGACCAGGGGCCTCCAGACCCCTCAGGAGCTCGAGGAACTTGCCAAGGAAGAGGCACAGCTTCTCGAGAAGGTCGCTGCCACCCTCCCGGCCTCTGTGCTCTCACCCGTTGCTTCTTCTTCTTCCTCTTCCTCGTCCTCGTCCTCGTCCGCTTCAAATTGAGCAACAAACATATCCATAGAGTCATTTGGCATAAATTCCCGTGTATGTACACTCCCCTTGCATTAAAAAATCAAAAAGTCTCTTTTTGTTCGGCAAATGAAGATCCTCGATCGGAGCAATGTTGTGCTTTGGTCGCTGGGGGGAGGGGTTCGCTATTATTATAATAATAATTATTATTATAGATAGTCTTCTGTCGGGTAGACCTTGCGCAGCTCCTTATTCAGGACATAGTGACCATGGACTCCATCCCATGCTTCGAAATACTGTCCAACAGTCTCAATCCCCAACGGCCCCAGCTCTGAGAACCGAAGGTTGAACGAAGGGCTTCCTGGGAGCAGAGTGTCTGCAGTCCCAGCCGGTACGTTGGCCCCTGCGGTCGTTGATGTTGACGTTGACATTGACGCTACTGGCGATGTTGATGCTATGGCTGCTGAAGTGGGTGCTGAAGATCCTATTGGGACTGCAGTTGGACTTGATCCAAAGTCGATCCGGGTCTCCTGGGTCTCTTGGGACTGGGAAGGAATTGGATCCGCATCTGCTGCTGCTGGTTTTCTGAAATCGCGAAAGAGGACCTGGATGTTTTCCTGGGCCACATATCGTTTTGAACCATCACTTAAAAGTGCATTGTAAAACGGTTGATGTCTTCCATAGACGAGCGAGTCAATCCCCATCGATTGTATCCATCCTTCTCCTGCCTCACATTCTATAGAAGACGAAAAAAATGAAAAAATAAAAATAAATAATAAATAATAAATGATAAAAAAAAAGAAAAATAAATAGATAACGTAGCAAACTCAATAAAATTTCCACAAGAACATCCCAAAAGTAATAAATAAATAATAAAAGGAAACAGACAATGGATCTCTTACTCAAATCGTAGCCGTAAATAGCACCCGTGTAGCGATAGATCAGATGCCGAAACACCTCGCCCACATAGTACTCCGGCTCAGGCCGCCGCCTCTCCTCGCCCCCGAACGCAGCACCCACACGGATCGGCCTCTCGATTCTCTGTCCATCCGTATTCCCGGCCACGGCCCCACGCGAACCACTCTGCTGTTCTCCAGAGATCGAGCTCTGTCGCGCCCACTGATGATGCGCATAGGACGACTGGCCATCGATCGTCGGTGAGGACGATAGCGGACCCTGCACCGAACTCTGTCCCACAGCCCGCTCATTCGCAGTCGACAACCCCGGATGCGAAATACTCTGGAAATCGTGCGAGTGCACAGCATGCCCCTCTGAGGCAAGAAAGAGCGATCGCGCTGGCGCTGATTCCGTAAGGGTCGTTGTTGCTTTAGGCCTTCTCCGTCTGCGAATCTGCCCCACGTCCCCAATCTCGTCCGCCATCTCCAACTCCAACACCTGGGACCGCATGATCTTGATGGTCTCGTGCGTGGAAGATGCGAAATAAGCCGTTGGTCCCACGGTCGTGAGGCGATATGGCGATGATGAAGACGACGACGACGACGACGACATATGGTCCCTGGCGACGAACCGGCGATGGTCGATCACTCTCATATCCTCGATCGCCGTCCTAATGAACCCAACATCCTCGGGCCAAAAGTTACTCAGATACTTGAGCCACAGAACGTAAAGACTCCATCTAGGCAAAAAGGAAAATGTGAAGAATATGCATGTATATATTAGTATACAAAGTGCAAACCATAGTACATACATAATCTATTCTATGCAAATAACAATACGAGGATAACACGTACTCTTCGCTTGGGTGCAAGGTAAGGAGCTGTGTGATGCCGGCATAAAGACTTGTCTGATGATCAGATCCTATCCTATAAAATGATATATAAAGTATTACGGGTGAGCAGCCTAATAGGCACTACAAGAACAACAGTAGAAGAAAAACAACAACAACTTCCTTTGCAACATACCTTCCGGCGCCTCCAGTTTGCTCAACTGCCAGGATAATGTTTCGCAAACATCGTAAAAAGATTTCCAGCGGTGGCGTCGGCAGCTCCCTGTACACGGTCGCCGGTCGAGGTATACTCAAATTAGAGAAATAATCCTCGTATTCCTCCGTTGACATCAACCGATGCGGTGGATGGAACAGATCCAGATAATACGTCGGCGGTGGCACCGGCTTCGCTAAAGACAATTCCCCTGGTGTAGACGATGGGCTTGAGGGCCGAACATAGCTCGGTGCGGTAGGGCGATAGCGGATCATGAAGTGCTGCGGAAAGCCCATGAGCTCCACTCCATGGAGACCGACGCGCTGCGCCAGTTCCGCAAACACAATTGAAAGCGAAATCGGAATCCCCACCTTGCGCGCCAACACCTTGTCGATAAAACTGTTGAACGGATCATAGTAATTCTCGGTGTTGCCCTTGAAGCCCTTCTCCTGCGTGAAAAATTGGATCAGATGCCGGAGTCGATCCGTCTGTGCCTCGTAATATCTCACATACTTGTCCTCACTCCACGTCTCCGCTTTACCGCCTTCCTGATGCAAATCAGGAGATGCTGCTGACCGTCTCTTTGAGCTGCCCAGAGACGATGGCAGTGCCATTCCAGAGTCAGATGTGGAAAAGGACCCTGGGCTGTACCGGTCAAAGTGGTTGGCTGTGGGAAAAATGGGCGAGGCACTGCTGGAGACATTGTCTTCGTTCTGCAAAGGCGACTTGACAAGGAACTCGTCCGCCAAATCCTGGAACTGCCGATCAATATCCGAAAGCTCCATCATGTGGTTCGAGAACATGGCCATAAGTGCGCACCCCTGCCAAATCGGAAAGTTCAGCTGGTTCAGTCGATAGGCGCGCCACTGCTCGAGCACCCATCCTCTCTGCAGCCTCTTGAGCGTCTTTCGGGCGTAGTACACTCGAGTCAAGTCCCTCTGCTCCCCGTTCTGTCCCGCAATGATGTTCTCAAGGACATCACGCGCATGAACCATGCCGATATCTGCGATCCCGTCCATATGACGCATCCTGTTTCTAGAATCCTCGATCATCTCGTCGAGCAACATCCTCACTATCTCATCCTTCTGGTCTCTTTCCCGGTAGACCTCCTTCCAAGAGGCCATGTCGTACGGTGGATGTGGGACAGAATACCATTGTCGAGGCGCACGCAGATCAGGTAGGGATTCAGGCAGGTAAGGCATTCCTGTATCCGGGCTTCCTGCAAGTCGAGGGTCGTCCTGGTGGTTATTGCTGTGGCTCGCTGAGCCATAGTATGATTTGGATGGTGGAGGTGAAGGCCACGTCCGCCAGCGTTCGAGGCAGAGACGCTGCCACAGACTGTTCTTTTCGGACAGGCGGTGCCATGCAGTACAGGTGCAGGATGCTCTTGCGAGATCTATCGGGGATATGGAGATGACACGAGGTAATGAGATAAGGCCGCTCAGCCTGCCTGTTAGTCAGAGAGGAATGGCCTGCAACGACTAGAGTTACCATGAGCAGACAGGTATTGGAGCACATCAAAGACACAGTCGTCTGGGAGGGTCGGCAGTGTGTTGTTGGACATGATACCAAAAAAAACGAATGTGTGAGAATACAGAAAAGAGAACAGAAAAGAGAGCGAAGGACTAAAGGAGACTCAAGGAGGAATATGTTCAGCAAGAGAAGCGCAGTTTTTTGTTGGTGATGAGGACAGGACGCTTCGGAGGGATGGGTCAAGTTGTGGAAAAAAAGAGAAGGGAATGCGAGAATGCGATTCGCAAAGTGCGAGCACAAGAAAAAAAAAAAAAAAAAAAGTTGTGGAGCGTTCTACGGCTGCAGTGACGACGACGGTATCGCGCGATTTGTCAGGTAGGTATCCTGATCCGCGCTTCGCTGGGTCTTCTGCGCTGTAAAGTACGAACTCTCCTCCCCCCAACAACAACATCCAGCCCAATGGTGTCAGACATACATAAACATTATTGTATATATTAAATACTCTTTTATTTATTTACTTATTTATACTTGTCGTACTGGTATGCATGTGTGGAGGATATCCATGGTGAGGTGGGTCGAGTGCAAGAGAGAGGTCTAGCATGGGCATGTCTCTTTTTTTTTTTCTTTTTCTTTCTTTTTTTTTTTCACTTCAAAAACGAAAATGAAATACATATGCTAGGAGAACAGTAAAATAACAAAAACAACAAAACATAACAGATCGAGTCCGAAGAAGGACTGTGGGGAGGGTTCATGCGTAAAGGAAGACGAGGTCGAGATAAGTTAGGCGGAAAGGGTTGGAGAAGGAAAGGGGGGAGGATGGAGACTATACAAGAGGAAGGGCACCATACAAAAAAAAAAAAGAGAAATCAAGGGCATGGCTAATAGAACAGGTCGGTGTTGATGGTACACACAGAAAAGAACAATGAACAACAGGCAGCAGGAGAAAACAAAACCTAGGCTGGCAAAAGAGACTTAATAGCCGTATGAACTTTCTTCACCGTCCGTCTGCTGGCCGGTGCTCCCTTCCAGATCGCTCATGGACACAAACGAGGCCTGCTCGGGCATCATGCCATAGTATCCATTGAATTCGTATCCGCTGTCGGAGCCATCGTCCAATGATCCAAGCTGGAATGCCTGTGGGTGACCATGGCCAGCATACATCATGCCTGGAGGGAAACCCGGCGAAAGGAAGGAGGCCGACATCGGTGCAGGTGTCGAAACTACAGCCTGCGCCAAGAACTCGTTGAACTGCGAGGTCAAACCCATGGGGTTCTCGCTCTGCCTGGACTCCTCCTGCTCCTCCTGTTGTGATTCCTTCTTGCCTTTGTCCTGCTCGTTCTCGCCATGGACAACAGTAGTCGATTCTGTGCTAGCGCCGCCGTTTTCTGCCGACTCACTTAATGTCGTGATGGTCACCTTGGGCATCGTCGTCGCTGTTGCAATCATCGAGGGTGCAAGGGTTCCGCTAACTGCTGTCGGCGTCGTTATCGAGGACGCCATGATAGTCGCGCTAGTAATCGGTGTCTCCAATGGAGTCGAGACGCCAATCGTGGATGGGTCAGCGCCCGATGTTGTCGGTGCTGGGATGGCAGGCGTCGTCGAGGCAGATGGGGCCAATGCTGCTGAAGAGGCAGAAGCCATAGATTGTGCATCGCCTGAGACATTGGTGGTGGCAGAGGTTGCTGCTGCTGCCACAGCTGCTGCTGTCGCTGCGGATGTAGCCGCTGCTGAACCGGCCATGAGCCCTGCTGCGCTAGTCGACGCCTCCAGGTGATTGCCCGTGGTTGAATACATTCCCAGGGGCGATGCGTGGTATGGGATGGAGTTCAGGCCTGTGGACATAAAGTTGTTGATCACCGGTGCGGGCATGCTTGCCGTCCGCCGTGACTTCAGCCTTGGCTGCTGAGTGCCATCAGCTCCCATGTCCAACAGTGCGCTCGTTGTTGAGCTGAACTGTGTTCCAAAGGCTCCAGAACCATCATAGAAATCCTCTCCAAGATCAGATCCCTCGCCAGAGTCGAGCCCATCGTGCAAGAGATAGCCGCCGGCAGTCATAGGGTTGGCAAATCGTCGGTCGTACTGCGAGGGGTCCAGGAACTGAGAGATCTGGGGAATCGGGGCAGTGTAGGCGTGGAACTGCGTCGGGAACTGAGTCTCGCGGTAATGGGTGATGGCCTGCAACGGAGGATAGGCGATCGTCAGACTCATGACCTGCATCTTCAGAGCCGAGGAAATTCCGTGGATGGTGTGTTTCATCACCAAGGTTGCCTGCTTGCCCTCTGTAAAGTCGCTACACTTCTTCCAATCTCGCTGGTTGTCCTCCGAGACGGTCTCCATGAAGAACTGGGGTGTTTCAAGCAGGTCAAAGTCAACCTGTGAGTACATTGGGTCAACCTCGTAATGCTCAATGCGCGAGATACTGCTCAGGGGGAAAGTCATCTTGAAGCGCGCCGCATGGTCAATGATCTGCCAGGTCATGATCCTCGTCGTGGGACAGTAGAAGCAGCTTAGATCCGTGTTTGACGTCGACATTCTCCTCCAGGTTCCGATCGCGAGGTTGTCACAGTTGAAGGTCGGCATCGTGGGGATCTGGGATGCGCCTGGCACCATGTTGGCCGCAAACATCATGTCTGCTGATGCCACGCCTTCTGTCAACCCATCTGCACCAAGAGCAACGGGAAAGTGAAGCGGCTTTGGAACAGCACCGGGAGCAAGTGGACCATTGACACCATCTGAAGCAGGAGCCGAATAGAAAAAAAGAACGTTAGAAAAATCCAGAAATCAGCCTCATTGAGGGAGATGAACCAACAAGCGTTGCATTACCGAAAGATCGCTTGATGCCACGGGCAGCGGCCATGGCTTGAGGAACATTAGGACGGAACGCAAAGCCGGGGTGGGCCTGAGGTGGCATTCCATAAGGTCCCTGTGCACCCCACAGCGCTGGGTGGGCTGCCCCAGGCACATTGATGCCCAAACCCGTCTGAGCAAACCGCGCCTGCGCTGCTGCTGTTGAGCGAGCGGCATCGTAACTGTTTGTTCGCGAGAGCGGCGTACGCGCCAGTGCATTAGGATGGAGATGGCCTGCCATGGGAAAGGCCTTTGCGCCCGCTGCAGCTGCAGCTGATGCTCCAAAGCCATAGAGCGGTTGCGGCGTGATGCCGGCAGCAGCGCAGTTGCTAAGATACTGAGCCTTTATGGCCTCCTGCTGAACGAGCTCTGACCTCTTCAGAGCCTGCTTCACCTTTGCTCTCCTGTTCTGAAACCAGATCTGAATGGAACGCTCCGACATCTTGACCTTCTTGGCGAGGATTTCGCGTACTTTGGAGTTGGGCGACTGGTTCGTCAAAAAAGTGTCCTCAAGGATGGCCAATTGCTCAACAGAGGCTCGTGTGCGCTTCTTGGAGGTCGTACTTGTGGGCGAGGATGCAGATAAAGAGGGTGAGGAGGCTGGATCGCCGCTGGGAGAATTTTGAGACATGTCGAGTTGATGCAACTTGGGGTGAGGTATAAGGACCGTTGGGTGGTTGCCTGGTGAGGGTGAGGGTGTTGGCGGGCTTGGGGTCTCAAAGTTGCCGAACTGACGCTGCTGTTGTTGTTGTTGCTGCTGCTGTTGCTGCTGCTGGTATTGATGCTGTTGGTGAAGATGATGCTGTTGATGATGATGCTGTGCTTGTTGTTGCTGCTGATGTTGTTGTTGTTGCTGCTGTTGCTGTTGCTTATGTTGCATCTGCTGCTGAATAAGAAGTTGTTGCTGCTGTTGTTGCTGTTGCCCGGCGTGCATTTGAGAATTGCTGATGTTGCTATTGCTGTTATTATCGGCAAGGAGTGTGGAAGACTGAAGAAGGAGCTCGGGTTTCTTTATAGCCGGGCCAGGGGGCAAACGCTGAGTATACTGGTTGGAGAGATGATGTTGCTGAGGCTGCTGATTGAAAGTGAGCATGTTGGTGCCTTGCTGTGGATAGGCAGGATTACTGCTGGCGTTACTGTTGATGTAGGCAGAGGATTGGGTCAATTGAGCCTGTAGACGCTGCTTGACGATCTGGATCTGGCTCTGGTACGGATCTTGCTTAGACTGAAATGACGCGGCAGATGGATGCTGTGGCTGTGATTGCTTCAAGTCCTTTACTCCACCTTCATACGGGTTCATGAAGTCGTCTTATCGAAAGAGAGATAGAGAGAAATGGGCCAACTAACGGAAGCGTGTACAACCTGGTGGGGTCTCGATACTAAAGGAGAAAGAAAGGGTGAGAAGAAACACCACGCGGATTAGCACCTCTTGGTTTCTTAACAGCCAGCAGGTCAAGGAAGACAGCGTACATTATTCTTAAAGACGAAACAGGCGAGAAGAAGCAGGATGGGTGTAGGACGGGGCGAGAACCGATGGACGCGTCAAGGAAGATAAAGACAATCGACAAAAGATAAAGACCAGATAGGGAAGGGTCGGCCACAAGGACACAAAAGGTGGCTGCAGCCACTGAAGTGGGATATACAGTCGGGGCGGGATGATGTGTCGCTAATCGAGTCAGCGAAATAGTCCGTCGCACACCTTTCCCTGAGGCGGTGGAGGGCGGTGGAGGGTGAGAAGAGGGGGAAGAGAAGGAGAACGGGGGGGAGGATGACATGAAAAGTGTGCGTTCAAGTAGACCCCCCCCCCCCCCCACTGAATCCATAATCTGTTCTCAAACAAGGGTGAGAAAGAGGGAGAGTGAAAAGATGAATCAAAAAACATCTCGCCTCTCTCTCTCTCTCTCTCTCCTCCTCCCTATCCTTCTTTCAGGCACAACAGCCGTGGCAGGAAAATAGAGGCAAATGGATTGACACAGTACAGAAATATCTGCGCTTTGTCGCGGTCTTTCCCCACTGGTGAAAGGACGACAATTTGCTGGTGGTAGTGGTGGTAGTGGTCGTAGAAAGTGTTTTTTCCCTTTTTGTGGGTCTCCAAGGGGAAGAAGAAGAGGGCCAAAATAGAACTGCAGGCCAATGGGGGAAGGAACTGCGACAAGAACCAATGGTCTCTGCGGATGTGTGCAAAATCTGTGTCTAATAATATACCTCGCAGAAAAAGCACAAAGCAAGAAAATGTGAACACTGGCGGGGAGACAGACAGCCGCGGGAGGGGAGGGGGAGGGAGGAGGAGGGGGGAGGGTGGGGGTGGGGGGGAAGGGATGCGAGGGATAAAAAGAAGATAAGGGAGAGACGAGGGAGGGAGAGAGGGAAGGAGGAGCTGATGAGGAATGAACAAAGTCAAGCGGAAAGAGCGGAGAAAGATGATGAGATGAGGAATCAAACCAGAAAAAAGCACGTTTCCCTTTTTTTTTTACGACAGCCCTTCCTATGGGTTCGTCCTCCCCCCTTCATTCTCTCTTCACCTCTGTAAAAACAAACCGAGGCGGTGCACTCGGTCCAAAAGAGAGGGATTGGGGGTGCGGACCAGGAAAAGGGGGATTGTACTAGGACATTTAAGGTTTTTGCTTTTGCTTTTTTTTTTTTTTTTTTTTTTTTTTTGGTGGCCGACTGTGTCATTGGCTGGACGGGTGGATGGGTTCAAGGTCCCAGTCAGTGCCCGATAACGAGATGGGATCCACGACCCTGGTAGGCGCTTCATTGTCAACAACTGGGGGGCCCAACGGGCAATTGCAGGCACAGAGGATTGGGATAACAGCTCGACTTACATTATACGGGTGTGCTTTTGCCTTGGGATTGATCAACAACCGGCAGAGAAGTAAAAGGACAGAGGGAAGGTAAATAAAAAAGGGTGGCAAGGCTCGTTCAACGGTCTGGTGGAAATCTTAATGAGCAGAGATAAGCAGATGAACGTGGCGAGGGGGAGAGCACAGGAAGGGAAAGAGAACAAGGGCCGGGGTTTGGGTTCTAGGAATGGAGCGTGGCAAAGGAGGTTCGCAAGGGGCGGAAGGGGTGGCAAGCAGGAGAGGAGGAGATATCTTTCGAAGGCGCGCTTTTTTATTTTTTTTTTGAAGGGGAGAGGGAGCGAGAGAGGCCGCCAGGAAGGTGTGGGGTATGTCGAGTGTGACTGAAGTGTGAGGTGAGGAGGCGAGGGGAAAAGGGCCTGCAACGACGTTTTTGTTATGGGGTTATGGGGTTATGGGGTTAGGGATGTAAAGTGAATGAATGAGCGGGTCGTTGATGAGTCTGGATGAAGGAACGAGGGAAAACAAGAAAGAGAGAAAGAAGGAGAGAAGAAAGAAAGAGAGAGAGAAAGGGCACTTTGGTGGTCTGCCGCGGGCAGAGAGGAGATAAAAATAAAGAGCGACAGACGGAACCCCCAAAGGCCAAAGGAACAGGGCGGACCATACCATGCGGACCTGAGCAGCCCCCAGCCAGCCAGCCCTCACCCCTGCCAGAAAGGTCAGCCAGTCAGTAGGGCATCCCAGTCCAGCGACATGTACATGTACTTACTTCTCATCTTCTCAGTACGTAATACGGAAAACAAAGAAGCATCAAATCTCTGTCCCGCAAGGCCATCGCAACTGCTGCAGAGGATAAGAGGGATCGACCCGTCTCCTTCGCCAAAACGCTTGCCGCTGCCAAGCAAAAATAAAATAAAAAAAGTCCCTGGAGCGCCCGGCCATCCATCCAAGGACCCTTGGCCAAAACAAGACATCGGATGCTGACTCTCCCTCTTTCCCTCCTTTTTCTTCTAACAGGGACGCTCGACATCACTGGGACTCGGAGGAAAGGATTTCGATCGTGTTTGTGTTCGATCTCTTCTGTTTGAGTCTCTTCTTTGCTTATGAATGAAAACGAACGGTATAGACGGAGAAAAAAAAAATTCGAATCCAGGGGCAAGCAGCATGACAGACAATGGGACAATGCAACGACGAACCTCCTCTCGTCACCGTCGTCGTCCCAGTCCAATCCTCCGCTGACATGGCTTTCGAAGACGGTGATCGATCCTGCTGCGACCGTTCTCTGTCCGTCTTCCCATCAGGGTGATTTAGAATGGTGGTGGAGCCCAGTCGCGGGTTAAAGTGGGCAGTGTTTCAACGGACGTATCCAGGCACCGATACCTCTCTCCCCCCTATTATTCCACACCGCGCACACACTCCGGAGGAGATACCGTGAACAAAGCAGCAAAGTCGATGTATCTCTGTCACCCCTAATACGAATAACATCAACAGAGCTACCCTGTGTTCTGCCAGCGGAAGGACTTCAAAAAGATATGTGACCCATGTACTGTATACCGCACTGTTGTTTGTTGATGCCCGTTGCGAAAAGGGTATACAAGTACAAGGCATGAACAGCTAGCCTGACTTTCTTTTTTTTCCCTTTTTTTCTCGTCTTATTCTTTCCAATAGAGTTTTCCTTTAATACTTAAACACAGACGCCTATAGAATAAACGAGGGTTGCACAGTTGGTCCTCATACTTTTGGGCAGGGACGTGGAGAAAACAAACGATCAGGAAATGAACCCTCTGGTCAGATCCATGGCATGCAGTATGTACTTTCTTTATTTCTTTTCTAATAGCTCTCTTGTTTGATATGACGGATCGCTAAACAGCTCTCTTGGTACATGTAGAGTACAATTGCTGTCCTTTGATTCATTCACCACAAGCTCGGTCTGTCTGCCTATATGCTCAGGACAATGATGGAAGGCAGCGGTCGCATCCATTGCCTCATAGCTCTGAAAACAATACTTTGCTCTACCGATACACCCTTTCTGCGGCAGAATGGCTAAACTACGACGCTATCTGTCTACAAAACTAGGCAATCCGCAATCACACGCCAGCACATCCGTCGTATCTTTCCACAGATCTCGAAACTCATTTAGAGTAGGAAGGAGGTAGAACGAGAGAGCGTATGAGAATGAGAGTTGTTGTTGTATCGACAGATACGCACCCCTACAGAGGAAAAGAGCCTTTGGCTACAGTTTCCCCAAAGTCATCCTCGAAGCATTGAAGCATGTTGGCACAAGGTGTTGTACATTATAGGCTAATATACCATTTTGCACACATGCTAAAGCATATCTTCCCAATCGAAACGCCCATGCGAACAGCCAATGCAACGCAGAAACGAGGCCCAATTTTTTTTTTTTTTTTTTGATCCGATGCATTCAGACAAGATGTGCCAGCCTGTCGGTCGGCTGGGTCCACATCTTCTAACAGGGAGCGAGCCCCCCTTGTCAAAATGGACGGGTGATCAGGGAGTACGATTCAGACATGGTTGTGGTGTATGGTCCCCTTAGACCTCCGATATCAATCAGAGACATCGCGAATCAGCACCCGCCTTGATGCGTTTTCCACTCCTCTTTTTCCTCTGTCATCATAGTTCCTCGCTGTCTCTGTTGCCGACAGTGGTCCCACGGCATCAAGACATGATGGCATAGGGGTTGAGGGCGATAGAAGCGATGGAAGCGATGGTGTGAGAGAGAAAGAGAAGAAGAGCAGTGGGGGTGCTCTCGGTGTATGTATGCAGACATATGATGAGATGCAAAATGATACCTCCTGAAACAAATAAGGGGCTCCCGGAGAGCCGCGGGAGGGCGAGAAAGAGCTCAAACAAACACAAACCCGCAATCCAATAGACCCCGTTTTATTGGGTGACACAGCCCAACTTGCCCTTCATTCTGGTTTAAAGTACTTTTAAATTGTCGTTTGATTGAGATGCGTTTCAATCAAAGATGACACAGGTGTACATAGACTTTGGCTACAATACTTTATTGTATTCAAACATACGGCAAACCTTTTATTATTTTGCTCCGGCGCCCGGATCAAACAAAAGCAGGTCGAGACTCTATTCTGCTGCGACCGAGGAGGACGACCCCATGACCATTGGCCCATTGGGCCATAGACCATGACCAACGGTACGGTAACACGACATGCAACGTCAACGTCCCGTGCTCGCACCCACCTTTTTTTTTTACCCACCACGACATCCTCTAATCGAGCAGCCTCTGCAACACCACAACAAAGACGCGATGTAGTTCTGGTCAGGTATTCCATCAAGCAACCAACCAACCAAGCAATCAAGCTGGCGAAAAAAAAAAAACAAACATAGAGCACACACTTTAAGCAACTCGAAGAAAGACGAGAAACGGGCGCATTGCATCGCTATCCATCCACACATGCAGCGCCGATTGCGGACCCTCCTTCCCTGCTGGCTCTCTCCTCCGCATGAATTGAAAAAAAAACGCAACCATATCCGAGCAAACTGGGACCTGCTTTGATTGCAAGGAAACTCAATCTGCAGTCTGGCTTCGGGGCATCAATTGTGTACGTACAGTACGCCATTATTGACGAACAGGGAAAAACGCGGAGATGACTCCATATCATGATCACAAAAGGGATAGGGGGGGGGGGGAAGGGAGTATCAAATTCAAAACGCGCTGTTCAACGTTAGGGATTGCAAAATCACTTACTAGACTATTACTTCTATTGATTATTCTTCCAGCTCGCTGTTCGCGTCATGTCCGCTCATCCCAAACGCGATACATGCGTAGACTCTATAGACTATACACGATCTGTAAATCATGCATCAGTCTACTTACGCGTATTACATACACACTCAGGCTCCTGAATGAACGCGATGGGAAATTATTTTTTTTATCGTTTCAGCGAGACGCTGGATCCTCCTCCTCCGGCAATTTGTTACGATTCAATTACGTCTGACCAAAAAAAAGACTCTAAGCCCACGTTTACAACCGAGGCCGGATCCGTTTACGCGTACCGTCGAGGAGAACTTGGCTTTGATGGGGCCCAATGAAAAAAAATTGAAAACGTTACAGGCCTCGTCGTCATTCAATTGGGAGGGGCCGTTTGATGCCTGGACTTTACACCCCTGTAAAAAGAGACATGGTCCCCCCCCCTCCGCCACCACTACTGGACCCCCTTCTCTTTTCCCAATCTGTCTTTTCGCTCTCTATGTCTCCCTGTTTTCATGCAACGACCGCTTTCTCAATGACCCGGGCCTCTCTGAAGCATTTCCCACTCCTCGCTTTTTTTCATTTTGTCCTGCTCAACGTTTATTCTTTTCATTCATCCTACAGGGTGGAAATGAGATGGAGAGAACTGTGCTGCACAAAGTCAGGGGGGGGGAAGAAGAGCGTCGAAGGGAAGAGAGCGTCGAGGGGTGAGGAAGGGACATCTCTCTTCCTTGCATAGTTGTTTGTTCTTGCCACGCGATCTTCATTTTTTTGCAGGAATCGAGCCACCAAAGGAGGGCCGGTCGGTCAGGAAATAGAAAAAAAAAAACAAAGCGGTTGTTTGCTTTTGGGCGCAGATAAACATTCAGTCGGCAGCATAGTCTCCAACTCCATGTAAAAGAGAAACTCTTTATTTATTTTTTCTGTATAGAATCTACTTGCATATCCGCAACGTCGTTTTATTGTCCGTTGTGTTTTTGTTCATCGCCCGTTGTGGTCCTTGCATTGCATTATCGCATTGCTGTGTGCGCCAAGGCAGGCACGGCAGGGAGAGAGAGAGAGATAGAGAGAGAAAAAACAAAAGGGAAGGAAAGGGGGTGAAGCCACGCATCTCTGTTCCTGCAACAAGGGCAAAGCCCGCTTTTGATCTGGGGCATGCAGATTCCGACCGTTGAAGAAAAAAGTATGTACTATCGAAAATTATGATGGGGCGATGTGGTTCGAGCGTAGGTGATTTATCCGCTTTCAAGACAGTCGCGTAAAATGAGTTATGGTCTGCGTTGTGGCTATGGCACTAGGCAATCTCTGGAAAACAAGCGTAGCGGTGGTGGGCGATGATATCGCCAACAAAACTTTTTTTTCCTTTTTTTTTTAGTTCGCGACAAAGTTCTCTCTGCGATGAATGAGTCAAGCGAGATCCTGACGTTGGTAAGCAGTACGTGGGTCGAATTCTGGCGATCGCGCCTGGGAGAGCATACTCTGTGGCAGGATGGTGGTACCTACGCGACATGTTTTTCCTAGAGCGAGCGTACTTTACTTTTACCATAGATTAGTAGATTAGTAACATGAAATGGTATCCAAGTCGGATACATGGAATAAAAGATCTTGTGCCTTTGTGTGTCTTTTTGTATTCACATACTGTTGCACAAAAAATGTCTATGGACAACATGTCTGTTTTAATTTCCTATGAAAAAAAAAGACTGGGCAGTAAGAGGGACGCGTTCTGACCACCAAAAAAAGAAAAGAAAAATGGATCAGATCCAATTGGGTAACCTTCCTGCAGCCTGGCCGGTGACATACCCAAAGAGCCCTTCTTCCCGCCAACAGACGATTCTCTTTCCTCCACCTCTCCCTCCTTTTTTTTTTTTCTTCCTCTATCTATATTTCTAATCTCATAACCTACCATTACTATACTACATCCTCCGTTCATCAAGGCCACAGCTCTATCCCTTCCCTTCCTTTCATCTAGCCATGAACTATCTGCTCCCGTTATGGCTGCGTCAATACCTAATGCAGCGACAGAAACGAGGTATGTCAGGTAAAGGAAAATGTCCGCACTTTGGTGATAAAAAAAAAAAAAAGCGGCCTTCCTTGTCTTGACGACAAAAAAAAAAGCCTTTGTTGTTTGCTTCCAATGTAAAAGCACTTTTTTTTTAAATATTTTTATGAACCGATGGATCAATTGCTTTTGGTAGAGATACCCGAGGACGTCGCTGACCAACTCTTGGCTATGTCTGCCCAAGCACTCACCCAGCGAGGCAAGTAATTCCGACATCATTTCCTTTCTATTTTTTTTTTTTTTTTTTTTTTTGGCTGCTTCAAAACCGAAAACTAAACCGAAAGTAAAACGTTGCTCGAATGGGAAGCTCAGACCCAATAACACTCGCCCAGCCAAGGACCCGCTCCATCCAACAGTCCTTCGGCACTATCCTCCAAAAGTCCTCCTCCTCCACCGCCGCCACATCCGTATCGTCCTCCCCGTCCTCGACGACCACACGAACAAAGTTCCCGTTCTCGTCAACGACCACTGCGTTCAAGAACCTGAGCCCCCAGGACCTGGCTCCGCTCAGTAGTCAAGAGATCGTCCGTCTGACCATCTATGTCATGAAACGGACTCGTCTCGGTTTCGCGGATCCCCTCACCAGCGAACGCGTCCACACTGAAGGCGAAAAGCAACCCTCTACTTCTACACCGCCAAGATCAGGAAATGACGGTAGAGGAGGAGGAGAAGGAGAAGGGGGAGGTTCGACAGCGGCACAGGTGTACTTGACAAAGGACTTTCACATCGGAAACAGCGTCCTCCACAACCGTCGCCACCCCACCACCCCGGCCACACATTCTCTCCTCGCCCTCGCCACCTTCTGCGCCCGCGCTTCCGGATCGAGAGCAAAAGTCTCCTCGACTCCCAACTCTGAGGCCGCGATGGCGTCTATGGTGGGCGCGAAATGGCTCGCGAAACTGGGAGAGGTCATGTTTGGAGGGCCCTGTGCTCATGCGGGACATGCACATCATCGACGGACCCGTGCTAGCCTCGACTTGGTGGAGCGACAGAGTGCAGAACTTGGGCGGTCGATCTCGCCCCACGACGACGACGCTCCGTCATCCAATTTTGCTCCGGCTCCGGCTTCGTCTTCACCTTCGCCTTCGAAGAGACAATCGACGGGCTCCGCGTCGCCTGTGACACCAAGAACAGGATCTAGGACCGATAAATGGTGCAGGCACTGCTCAAGAGCCATGGCCTGCCTTGTCATTGCCTCCCTAGAAGAATCGCCCGCAGGAGCTAAGCCCGAGGAGGTGGCTGCATTCGAAGATTCGGGGTTCGGCATGGCGTCCGCAGGACCTAGGAGCGTCAATGTCCCAGGTCCAGATTCGCCGCCCTCGTCTTCGTCTTCGTCTTTGACCACTAACCGGAACAGCACCATTGGCAACAGCGAGCAACACGATGGGAACGACCCTCACCCGAGACTCAAACATAAGGAGGGCAAGGCGAACCACGATCCTCAGGCATGGAAGCGTTCATCGTCGCCATCTACTGCCTTCGACAGGTCGCATGAGCATGATGATGATGCGTATGCGGCACCCAGCATGCAGACAAGAAGTCCCAGAGCATTACCTGTGAGCCCACCGATACCGCTGCCGACTTTGTTGTCGTCGTCTCCACCCTCAATGCCCAGCTCCGAGTTTCCGGAGACTTTGGATTCGGCACTTGGATCGAACTCGACGGAACCTTCGACGCCCAAACGAACCGACGGTGCTTCTTCGTCTCAAAAGAAATTTAATCTTCACCAGACTTTGAGTCGATCGAATAGCCAGCACCAGCGCCAAGAGGAGAAGGCTTTGAATGAGAGTGATCTGGAACTCGTGATTCTCCCCAAAAGCGCCTCGGCGTCGGCGGCGACCTCGATACCCACGTCCCCGGGATCATCAAGTGCCAGGTCAGACATTAGTCCACATCCTGACACCGCAACAACCCCTGGGCCTGCCTTTGCAACGGCGCCAGCGGACAAGGACGAGCGAGCTGTAGAATCGAAGACGGAACCAGAGTCGGATCTCGCAGAAGCTCTGACAGCATCTTCTGCCGTCTCAATACCTTCTTCGGGGTTGTCTCTGAAATTGTCCGTCCCTGCAGCTTCGCTTGGAATCCATCCGAGTCTGGAATCTGTCCATGATGCGGTTGCGTCGCATTCGCGAAGGACCAGTGCCACGCCCTCTAGAGAATCGAAGGATGAAATAGGGATGGAAGGTGAGAATGAAGAAAATCCTGATTCACTTGCGGGAGACAAGCCTATACAAAGATCGTTGTCCCAATCGAGAGAGTCGTCGATCGTGGCATCGTCAGTCGTGTCGTCTACCTCCGTACCTGCGAGCCCACGCGTTCCATCTCCTTCCTCAACGTCTTTGTCGTCGGTGAAGAACGACAATGAAAAGGACGGACACGAGACCGAGACCGAGACCGAGACCGGTACTGTCGCCGGTGCCGACGGTAGCGGCGGCGATGTCTCTGAGACGCATCACCACAGATCGTGTAAGCACGCATCGACAGACACGTACGCTCGAGAGGTCGAAGAATCCATGCGCCGAACCCCACCCTTAGACCCTGGCCGGCCACGCACTCCCTTATCCTCCTCTTCGGCAGCAGCAGCAGCAGCAATAGAAACAGAGCTCAGGGAGGCGAAAACACCTGATGGACTGCTGACCTTGCACAATGACGAGGTCAACGATAGCGGAAGCAATGACGATGCTCTTGAAGATGGATCCTCAGGCAACGAGCAGGACTCACCGAAAACGCTCGACCGCGGTACCGCTGCCGAAGAACCAGCAGAACTACAAGAAACCACATTTTCCTTGACTGACGACAAGGATACCGATTTACGCCCACGATCGCCTTCTTCCACATCGACAATTCCGGCCAAAAGCAACGTCCAGCACAATATCAGCAACACCAGCATCAGCACCCGCGACGACAGCGACGGCCACCATTACCACCCCTCCATGGCACAGGTCGATCAAGACCTCGAGAACGAGCACGATCAAGAAGACAACGACGAGGACGACGATGATAGTGATGATGACGAAAGATACAGCGATGCCTCCTCAAGCCCATTCACATCCTCCACAAACCTCCTGTTCGACTCTGCCACCGCCTCCGACTCCAGCTGCCTGACCTCGCCCATCTCCCCGACCACCCTCACCTCGGACCCCAAGCCCCTTGACGAACACCAGCAACGAAAACTCGAGAAGCGCCTGCGCAGGCGTCGCCAGCGGCTCGTCGATGACGCGAAACGCAAACAAGAGCAATTGGACAAGATCACGGCACAACTCGAGCACAGGACACTGGGTAAGATTCGTGAGCAGGTCTCCTTCTGGGAGGCCAAGGGCGTTCTCGAACAGAAGGTCGTTCCTGTTGTTGAAGTTGGGGAGGACGACGACGACAACAACGGCAAATGAGGGTGTAGGGGATGTGAAAGGGAGTTCGACACACAAATCCGCAGGTTCTGTAACAAACTAATAACGATCCATGCACACATGGATCGTCATGTAATAGTAATATTAACAAAATCGAATAAATGTCCATGCTAAAAAAATCGTTGTATGACAAGCTCTCGATCTCTTTAAACATTTAACAGAGCTTCAAGCCGTCCTTCCTCGCGCACACTTTGATCGAGCCTACATCCTTTTTGTTACTACACAAAAGGCATACTATATACGTGGTTCAAGTCTTTTCATAGACATCCGAGAGAAGAAAAGATAGGTTTAGGATATCACTATAGAACCGAGGCTACGGTGCATGGCTAGAGGCAGTAAAGATAAAGGTGGATCCCAAGACAAGAGATCGGGTATAGTGCGAAAGCGCTAGCGTTTCCAACTGTAAACGAGGCTATCTGTGCATCCGTTCATCTGTCCGTCTGGCCATCCTCTTGTTTTTTTTTTTTTTTTTTTTTTTTGCAGCCTCTTCAGTCAAACAGTCGCATGTCCTGATTCCTTGTAAAGTCCCACACGACGATCTTATTATCCTGGGAGGTGCTGTTGTCAAAAGTAAGAAAGAGAGAGTAAGTAAAAAAAAAAAAAAAGAAAAAAGATAGGCTAACAATATGTCCAGGGGGAAACAAGAAACAAAAGTCCAGTGTATGGAACATTAAATACCTGATGATGCGACTGGCTGAGAACTGGACATCAAAGACCCAGCTAGAATGACCATCATTCAGATCGAGGATACACTGGCCCGTCGAGATATCCCACACCTTGACAGTATTATCATAGCTTCCACTCACGATCCTGTTGTGCTCAAAATGCAAGGTCCTGACCAGAGCAGTATGTCCTTGCAAGACCTTCCGACATCTTCCCGTGGCTGCATCCCACACCCGGATCGACTTGTCATTCGAGCCCGAGACAATGGTCTCCCCATCAAACTGCACACAGGCAAGTCCACGCTCATGTCCAATAAAGTCACGCACACACTGCCCAGTGCTCACATTCCACAACTTGACCATTCCGTCTCCAGAGGCCGAAACCACCTGTCCCTGATGCAACTGGACCGCATTGACGGGTCCACGATGTCCCATCAGGGTCCTCACCAGTGTTCCCTTGTGTAAATCCCACACCCGGATCGTCGTGTCCTTGGAGCAGCTAACAATGTACTGATCGTCGAAACATACATCCAACACGCCTGCAGTATGTCCTCGAAGCTGCATTGTTGGTTGGCGGGTGTCCATGTCCCAGACAATGATGGTGTTATCAGACGATCCCGAGACCATGACCTTGTCATTGAACTGCAGACACAGGACTGATTGAGAGTGGCCATGGAGCGTATGGGTGCATTGAAGCGTGAGCAGGTCCCAGAACTTGATAGTGTGGTCCCTTGATCCGGTGACGATCTTTGAGTGATCGAACTGGACACAGTAGACGCTATCGTTATGTCCGTTCAGCTCATGTTTCGGCGGCACAGTGGTCCAACTCTCCTCGAGCAGTTTGCGGTCATGACAGAGCATCTTCCAGTTCAATGGCCTATTGCCGTTGTTGGTGTTGGTGCTGTTGTTGTTGTTGTCGTCGTAGAAGTAGTTGCGGTTGATGAAGCTCCGTAGAGCCTTTGAGGTTGTCCAGCCCTTCTGGTAGAGGAAGACGCTCTTCCAGACCTCGTTATCTCTGGCAAACTGGTTCCAGGTACGGGAAATGCGAGCGACCTTGGCGAGGTTGTGCATATCGACGAAGCCGAGGATGTAGATGGCGATCTCGTAGGGCAGCTTGGAGAGGAGATCTATCCGAGGCCCATTGAGCATGAGGATGTAGTGTTGGTCAAGGAGCCGTTTGGTTTCCGAGGATGAGAGACAGACAGAGGGAGGCGAGGGAGAGGGTGGGGCGAAGGATTCGGGCGAGGTATGGTCGAGGTCGGAGTGGGGTGCGGCAGGGGAGTGGGTAGAGTTGGCAGGGGAGTGGGTGGAGTTGGCAGGGGAGTGGGTGGAGTTGGCAGAGATGGTGGGGGAGTCGATCATGGGTTGGGGCGGGCGATTGAGGCCGACAGAGGGAGAGGAGGGATGGATGAGCGGGTCGGCGGCATGGTTGATGTTGATGTTGATGTCGATGTCGATGTCGATGTCGGAGTGGATGTGGTTCGGGGGATGGGATGAAGTCATGTGTCGAGACATGTGTTTGGCGAGAAGGAAGAAGGCGAACAGGTTGGGCCAAAAAGAGGGAGGGGGTAATAAGAAGAAGAAGAAGCAGAGGAGGAGGAGTGATTGGTCCAGGCGGCAGTGGTGGCGAAGTGGGGCAGCAGAGCGGGTGGGGATGATGTCAGCAAAGCAGAGCAAAGTGTAAAAAGGAAAAGAAGGTGAAAAGAAAGAAAGAAAGAAAGAAAGAAAGAAAGAAAGAAAGAAAGCGAAGGACGGCAATGGAGGGACGGAAAGAGAAGAGAAGAAAGACGTTTTTGGTCAGTCAGAAGGCAGAAAGAAAAAAGAGTCGGTCAGACACCCCCACTCCTCACTCCTCCTCACCCCCACCCTCACCCTCGGATTGGACAAAGACAGCCAGCCAGCCAGAAGATCGAACGGGCCAGAAAAGAGCGTCTGCGCGTAATTCTAGATCAACTCCACTCCCGCCGATACACATTCACAACCCACACACAATAGCACAATAGTCACTTTCCCACCACGCTGTGCTGTGTGCCCTGTGCTCTGTCTCTTGTGTTTAGTGTCCTTGGTGTCACAGTAACGTGGTTCGTGCTGCAATTGTCTCGAAGTCGTCGCCGTCGTCGTCGTCGTCGTCGTCGTCGTAGGAGCCTCAAGGGAATGGGTCGTTCCCGAGGTGGAGATGACATAGGGTGATATGATCCCAGATAGGGACAGGAATGGATCTGCAATGGTTCCTGACAACGGTCCTCCAAATAGTCCGAGAGGTCCGAAGTGCACCTGGATCTGATGATCTGATAGATCGAATGCATTTTTTTTTTTTTTTTTTTTTTTTTGTAGATGGAAAGATGGATCCATGTAGAGATGGTCCCGGTAGCATATACAAAGATAAGACTACATGCACAGTACAAGTCTCATCAACAACAGCCGTTGTATTAGCCTCAGCACACGCTATTGTCTCTTTCGATGCACAGCAAATCAATATAGCAATCACACATAGGACATGTGGTAGTAATGGTAGTAGTAAGCGTGCCATAGTAGGGCTTATATTGCTGTCGAGCATGTCGTGGTCACGTCCTATCGGTGTTCCGGTTGTGTTCGTTCTGCTCTGTATGACCAATGCTCACCAATGCTCACCATTGTCACTACCGCTCCATTACCCCCCCTCCCCCCTGTTTCAGTCTTTTTTTTTTTTTTTTTTTTTGTTTTCTAACACCACATAAAACCCCGCAGACTCTCTCTCTTTCTTTCCGTATCCACTTGCCCGCAACTCAGTTGCATCAAATGTTAAACAATCCTATGTTGAAATGGCATTCTTACCTTGCGGTCCAACAACTGGACTACCACTGGACTGACCGGAAGGAAACCGCGACAGACGTGCACCCGTGCCATATCGCGGTGCCAGGTCAGTCACAGGACTGGGCTGTAGGAGCAGGTTTGGTGCTGGTGAATAGTGTGAAGACTGTAACAGATCCAGTCCGCCATTCGATTTCGAAGACAGAGACGAAACACTCCTCAGGGGGGACCTCAGGGCTGCAACAGTCGAGGGACACCAGCTGGGAGAATAGGGATTCATAGACGCTGTCTGTGCTGGTGGTGTTGTCCTTGTCGTCGTCGCCTTTACTACTGCCTCTGCAGAACTTGAAGGAGTCGCGTTTGATGCTGTGATTGGAGTGGTGGTGGTTGTAGTTGTAGCTGTAGTTGTGACGGAGACAGGGGCGTTGGCATGATTGGCCTGGCCCTTTTTGCTGTGCGGTGGACTGGTCGAGCGGTCCCTGAATGAGGCAAACCTCTTGACCTTGAACCGACTACTGCGCTTGACCTTGTGAGGGGCCCCGCCATTTGCAGTCGCATTGGCATTCGCATTGGCATTGGCATTGGTATTGGCTGCAGAGGAGGCAGTAGAGAGCGGAGGTGATACGGTCGAGTCTGTAGGAGATGGGGCAGAAGATGAGAGGTATGCAGAAGCGGAAGAGGACGAGTTGCCCGAGAGGGAGGATTTGCGGTGGAGCGAAAACGCGTGTTTCGCCTTGAGGAACAAGGTCGACGTCTGTATTTTCAGCGACAAATGGCCCATATCGTGAACGAGTTAGTCAGTTGGTTTGGATGGCAATTAGAGGCTATTATAATGGTGCGAAGGAAAGAACGTTTTCCTCTTTGTGTTTGTGTTTGTGCGATGTGCGATGCGATGTGTGATGTGTGATGTATATGAGAGGATGGAGCAATTGGGCACGCGGGTACTAATACAAAAGGGCACAAAAAAAAGGCGATTGAAAAAGGAGAGTTGTAGCGAGAGAACAGATGGATGCGCCCCAAGTAGGAAACTGCGACAAAAGAGAGGGAAGAGAGTGGTAGCAACCCAGCCCAATTCAACCACTTCAACCAAGCAAAGCAAAGCAAAGCAAGAAAAGCAAAGCAAAACAAAGCAAGAGGAGGAGGGGCGGAACAATACGACCCAGCATACAATATGCGAGATGCGAGACTGCAGCCTCAGCGCACTGCCTTTCCTTCAGTCAAACAAGTGCGCCGAATGAGTGAATGAGAAAGATCTTGTTTTGCGATTGCCCAATGTTGGGTCCCTAGCTGGTTCCTTGATCTGAGAAATGGAATCAGACATTCCCAACCGAACATGTCGAAAACGTGTGGAGGACCACCACCCCTTTGGTCCAGTCTCGAAGGGAACGCTAGGTCCAGAAGCAGAGTAGAGCAGAGTAGAGCACCAAGTTTGATTGAAGAAGGTAATGAAATTGATGATGATGCTGCATGCAAGAAAGGGACGACAAGACGTGGAGACGCAAAAAGAAGGATAGGACGGGATGACATGGGATACCATCGAGGTGCGAAGGGGAAAAGGAAGATAGACAGCAGATACTTTGTGTCGAGTGAATAGGAACATACCGCCGTGGCGGTGTTGGACTGCACCATCGTTAGTGTTGCGTTGCTGATGCTGTTGCTGTTGCTGTTGCTGTTGAAGCTGTTGAAGCTGTTGAAGCTGTTGAAGCTGCTGTAAGTAGTCGTTACTGGTGCAGATGAAGTGTCGAGGGACGAGAGTGGGTTCGGGGAACCGCCGAGGAAGTGGACGACGGCGAAGAGGGCGGAGAAAGATGAAGAAACAAGACACAAAAAAAAAGTATGCCATTTCACTCAAAAAAGGAAGGTGGGATAAATCAATTAGACGGTCGATCGAAGCTTATGATTCGACAGAAAGGCTTCCCTGGATTACGTTGTCCTATCCTGACAGGCAGTAGCCACCAGGCAGGGGGCGGGGCTGTAATTATTACTACAAGCAGCATGTGGGACGGAATATATGCCATCAACTAAGTGGTTTCTTGACACACGATACAGACAGAATGGCCCTACTAAACGATAGCATGATAGCAATCAAAAGGACCTCCACGGGTTGATTGCTTTGGTACATACGTGGGTGTGATTGCTTCACCAGGAAGAATCTGAAGAAACATCCCAGGGTTTCCAACCGTTACTGCAGCCGTTGGAGGCGGACGACAGCGAATATAAAATGGGAGCTTGCTTCTTTTCTTTTCCCGATGTGCTAAAAAAACAAAAGCGCGGGAAAAACGAGAACTGTCCATTGAAGGTCGCCAAATGTCGCGTCCTCTCCTCTTTTGGACATGGCTACATTTCGCAATAATCTATTCCCAGAAACACTGAGCCCAACGGGGATAAGGTCTGCACACCCCACATTGAGTTACTGTACAGTTCGCTGCTTCGCTCGTTTTTCTTTATCGCATGTCGCGTAATGGAAGTCATTCCCATTCATATCTCCTACTTCTCTGCCTTCCCCGCCTCCTTCGCCTTCTTCGCCTTCTTCGCCTTCGTCCTTTCTAGATTCATCTTCGTCTTTCCCGCATTCGACTTCGCCTTTCATTATCGTCGTCATCTTTTCTTAGGTCCACCATATACATGCGCAACCCACGCGTTTTCCTGCTGAAACAGTGGACTACTAACATGGTGCTTCCTTCTCACGACTGGAACTTCAGTCGCAAATGCAACAGCAGCTGCTAGGTCGTCTCGTTCGTTCGGAAAGCACGGAGAATCGAGACCCTTCTCTTCACGGTAACCATTCTCCTAGTGCTTAGTATATCACCTACATCCTCTCCAATTGGGCTATATTGACTAGGCCAGGAGTAGCACAAAGAATACACACACAGAAGTTTATTTGTTTCAAAGTATAATTGGACCCTCTCCAATCCAGGTAGCCCTGTGTTAATTACTCTTTATTCTGCTCATCTCTTATTTCTTTTCTTTTGTCTGCTTCTGCTCATCCTCCTCCCTCCATCCCTCCATCCTTCTCCTCCTCCTCTTTCTCCTCCATCCTTCCGTCATCCACATCCTTCTCATCTCCACTCGTCATCATCCATCCTCGCCCATCCTAAACTCATCCGACTTCTTTCAGGTACTGCTCCTGGAACCATCTCTCCTTGCACTCTCCACTTATCCCAAACACATATCGCTGTAAACAAGACCCACTTCACTGCTTCCGAGCTGGCTATATCCCTCCCATCATCCTCGACCCATCCTTAATATAACTCGCTCCGCACCACTTCTCAAGTGCTAGTGTTCCCTCAACCGCTCTCACACTCCATCTCATCCACGATTCGACAATACATCCTCTTTTTTTAGACTTCCACAGCCCCCAGCTTTCTCTTCTTATTGTCTGATCCCTCTCATCAACTTCTCATCACTTTCATCATCCAGTAGACCACGACACCCATGAGTGGACGAGATCGTTTGGCCGACTTTCAGGTACCAACCTTATTTTTTGTGCAGGCAATAAAAGGTCGTATGGACTGTTTACACGACTTCATTCCATGGCAAAGTGTTTCTGATAAATCGTTGTACTATGGTTCATCATAGGCCCAGTCGAACAACAACCAGAACCAGGGTTATGGGTAAGTCTTCATCTTTCTTTTTTTTTTTTTTTTTTTTTTTTTTTTTTCCTGATGCAGTTGTCTCCGCTTGCTTCCTCCTCCCCTTGGACCCCTGTCGTTTCCTATTTATTTTTATTTCGAAAGATCCACATCCAATGCTCAAGATGTGGTCCTAACTGTTCAACGCTTTAAAACGAATCAGTCGTCAGCAACAGCAATATGGTGGTCAACAAAACCAGTATGGCCAGCAGCAGCAATATGGACAACAAAATCAGTATGGTCAACAGCAGCAATATGGTCAGCAGCAGCAATACGGCCAGCAGAACCAGTATGGCCAGCAGGGCCAGTACGGTCAGCAAAATCAATTTGCTCAACAGAGCCAGTATTCTCAGCAGCCTGCCCAGTACGGTGGTCGCCAGCAGCCAGCTTCGCCCACTAGGATCGAGATGTCTGCTGTCCCCTCAAGCAATAACACCGGCAGCGACATGGGCGCCTTCTTCAGCGAGGTATGTCTAGCTGTCTATCCCTGGGACACATTCTCGCAACCGTCTTTCAAACCTGGCAACACTTAAAATCGAAAAGAAAGAAAGAAAAAAAAAAAAAGAGTTCGATATGTATCGGGCTCAATGGTTATTTTCCTAAAAAAACTGGAGACGAAGGAGAGCATCAGGAATAGGAGTCGAGAGCCAGCACCACTGTGGCTGCAATTGCGACCGCAGGATGCATGCCCTCTTTTTCTATGCGGAGCCAGAACATTGACCAACCCAATTTCATCGGACAGCTCTCTGGGCTAATTGCACCTCGGAATAGGCTGCAGCAGCTGCATGCAGCTAAAGGCGTTCAGACGACTAATAAAATTCATTCATTGGCGATTTCTTAGGTTACCTCGATTCAAGAGGATATTACTAAGATTGAGCAGAATATCACGAAGATTGAGGAGCTTCATGATGTCTCGCTCAATGGTGTTGCCACCGAGGAGCAGTCCTCGCGCACGAACCGACAATTGGAGGGCATTACCGCGGACACGACCCAGTTGTCGAACCGCACCAAGAAGAGAATCAAGGGTAAAGAGATGCCTCATACAACGTCTTTTTTTCGAATGTCATTGTCTTTTAAATTGAGACTGACTCATACTATTTAATTCTGTTCCAACCGTAGATATTGAGCTGGCCAACCTCCGCCTGGCCAACTCCTCAGACATTCAGATCCGCCGGACCCAAGCTGCAGCCTTGAAGGAGAAGTTCTTGAAGACCCTTCGCCGCTACCAGTCTTCGGAAAGCGAGGCCAGAAAGAAGTATCAGGGCCGCATGGAGAGACAGTATAAGATTGGTAAGGACTCGGTTTTAAATGACGCGTGTGTGTACTGTAGATATATATTACTTTCTGTCCTTATACTAATGCATTTCGGCACTTTATAGTCAAGCCTGATGCCACCCCACAAGAGATTGCCCAAGTCATGGAGAGCGACAACCAACAGATCTTTGCTCAATCGGTAAGACACGCTTGAGACAACACACGGAAGCCCGGTCTACGAGGATTGTGACTAAAATCGATACTAACATGTTGCATGCATTCCCTACGGCGAAACAGGTTCTTCAAAGCACCCGTTATGGCGATGCCAACAGAGCTCTTCGCGAGGTTCAGAGTCGCCACGATGATATCAAGAAGATTGAAAAGACCATCCTGGTAAGTAGCTTTGCCATGCATCATCCATTTCAGTTGTGTCCGCAACCAACTTTCTAATGTCATGCTTTTTTTTTTTTTTTGCTCTTTACTATCGTATTTGGACTATATAGGAACTGCACCAGTTGTTCATTGACATGGAAACTCTGGTCACAGAGCAGGCTGAGGTGCTTAACACGATCGAGGAACACACTCAACAGACGGACCAGCACCTGGAAGTCGGCAACAAGGAAGTCGACGTTGCGATCGTCAACGCCCGCGGTGCCAGGAAGAAGAAGTGGATCTGCTTGTGCATCTCTATCGTTCTTCTTATCATCATCGTCATCATCGTCATGGTCCAGGTATGAGCGGGCTCTTCATTCGGTGATATTAAAATGTTTTTCTTTTTCCTATTAGAATATAGGTTGGCTAACCATCTTCTCTTTTCTTCTTTTGTTACAGCTCGGTGTTTTCAAATCTAAGGGAGGCGGAAACGGTGGTGGCAAGTAAAACCCGATCGATCAAGGAGAAGCGCGCCAGGATTGGCGGCTCCATCCCCCATACCATAATTGTCTTGCTTATCCGCCCGGTTCTTTTTTACCCAACTATTAAAAAATAAATGACTTTTTTACTCTATTGAAGCCATCTTCAAAAAGCGGATCTGGGGATTTCAAAGACATAAACCACGCGCCGTCATTTGGGGGGTTTGTCAAGCCAGGACCCGGGGGGAAACGCGCTCTGCGTTTTTTTTTTTTTGGAGCGGACGGATTGACAAGAATCATGGATTGACAAGGCGCATGGGGGACGGATTGACAAGAATTACGGATTGACAAAGCGCATGGATTGATAACAAATCAGCACGCGAACACAGCGCTGGTGCTCTGACAAATTGGATGGCTAAGCCCCGTCGCTCCAAACGCACCATGATGTGATGCGCGCCTTCAGGAAGATATAAAACAAGCCCGTGTCTTCGTCCATCCCCAACGGACAATTCTTTCCCACAGCACATGTTCCTTGCACGCCTCACTCCTCGCCATCTCAGCCTCGCCCAGCGTACGACAATACTCTTTGCCCCTTTCTCTTCCAGACTTGTACCCCACCGCATCGCACCCATCTCGGTTGCTATCAGCTCAAACAACGACAACAGTCTTTTCAATCAACACCAATACTTTAACACAATGTCGACCTCTGCTTCTTCCCAGCCTGAGATCCTCAAGTGGGCCGGTAACTCTGGCGAGTTCAAGCGTCAGGTGTCGACCTTCCGCGATAACATTGTTGACGAGCCCAACGCGAAATTCACTCCTGAGGCGTACGTAGCGATCGAATTTTTGAAAGTGTGGAGGCGAAGTGGGATTATGGGGACTTTTTTTTTTTTTTCTCACGGATCTTTCTTGGTTGTAAAGTAACGCCCATCTCTGGATCTTTTCTCTTTTTTTGCTATTCGTCTTGATGTAGTGGTCGTTACCATCTTTATGTTTCTTACGCATGCCCGTGGGTAAGTTTGAGATCTCTGAAAGAGAGCGAATCGTCCGTTTTTGTAAGTATTGCGTAAAACTGAGCGCAATGCACACTAACAATGTTTTTCACCCTCCTTCAATAGGCCCATCGCACGTTGCTAGTCCGCGCATTGAAGGGTCTGGAGGACATTATCTCGGTCGATGTGGTCCACTGGCACCTGCAGGAGAACGGTTGGCCCTTCAGGGACGGTTACAAGGATTCGCTTTATGGATCAAAGTTCGTGAAGGACATCTACTTCAAGGCCCAGCCTGATTATTCCGGACGCTTCACAGTCCCTGTTCTTTGGGATAAGAAGACCGAGACCATTGGTATGTTCTCTTTTATGCGATCTGGGAGTGTCGTGCGAGAAAGGAAGGAAAAAAAACGTGAGTGGTTGTGTTCTTCATATTTTCCTAACATTTTTGTTTTTCGATATTGAAACCAGTGAACAACGAGAGCAGTGAAATCATTCGCATGCTCAACACCGCGTTCGATAAGCTTGTGCCTGAAAAGGCCGGTGTCAACTTCTACCCGGACAACCTCAAGGCCGAGATCGATTCCGTGAACGAATGGGTGTATGACACCGTCAACAATGGAGTCTACAAGTCCGGATTCGCTACGAGCCAGGAAGCCTATGACAAGAACGTCTACCCGCTTTTCGTGTCCCTGGACCGACTCGAGGGTATGCTCAGCAAGTCCGATTACCTTGTCGGGAACACCTTGACGGAAGCGGACCTTCGTCTTTGGACAACGATCATTCGTTTTGACCCCGTCTATCATGGTCACTTCAAGTGCAACATCAAAGGCATCGAGAAGGATTACCCGCATCTGTTGAAGTGGGCGAGACGGATTTATCAGATGCCGAAGGTTGCGGAGACGGTGAACATGGAGCATATCAAGCATCATTATTATCAGTCCCACCTCCAGATCAACCCCACGGGTATTGTTCCCGCCGGCAATGGACCTAACCTGGCCGAGCCCAAGATTGCTTAAAGGAGCGTAGTCCAATAGCAAGAAAACAAACACGGCACATGGCGCATGGCAGCTGAAGGACTTTTCTCTCCCTTGTACAGTCTACACAACCCTCGTGTACATATCAACGAAATAAAAAGCCGCGTTATTTTAAACATTTTGACCAAACAGTGCCGCCAAAGGACATTGCTCGTAGGTCCCTCACTGCAGATCGCGCGATGAAGATTTGCTTATTCAGAAGGGTTCTTCCAAAGCTGAACTGAGCACAGGATATCCCTGCAGGGGTTTACTAAGCAAACCCCCACGATATCAATCCTGTTGCATAACACACAAAATGGGAACACATCATGAATAACCACAACTTTCAATTTTTTTTTCAGGACCTTTCCCCAGACACTTTCAAACATTGAACCGAGCCAATTGTGGGGGGGGGGTATTTCGAAGCCTCCTCTGTGTTGCATCCTATGCAATCTACGCAACCACGGCTGGCAAGATTTCAGGATGCGCTGAAGAGGATTACGGAGAGAATAGAGAATAATAAAGAAGACCGAGTCCTCATTATAGCACTCCTGGAACCCTTTGATGTGAATTTAAAGATTAAACACGCTATATGCTAGTGTCCATGTGGTCCAGACCTAGCAACGCGAATGGCGACCCCAGTCCCATGAGGTATTTTGCTACAAAACAAACTCCTTCGTATTCACTCGCCCACGACAGAATTGCGGACGTCTCTTCTCAATGCGGATTTGTAGCCTCGACGAGTGGAAACATCTTTGGCGATGTTTATGTAGAGCTAGATCAGGATTTGCATGCATAGTGGCGCAACCGGGAGGGGAATCTGGACCCGCGTTTGTTGAAAGGAGTAATAAAACAATATATTTGTTCCTAGTCCTCTTTACTCCCCCCAGAAACCCCTTTGATGAACATGTATAGAGGTTGTCCATTCTGAACAGAAAGCACCGATCGCCCCATTCTCACTGTACCGCAACATCTTTGGTATACCCTGCCATAGCTCGCCTTCACATGTATTGCCTAGCAAGAGTAGGGGCGAGGTTTGTGCCTTCCTTCTTCCGTTACTAAATGTCGTGCATGCTCAACAACTGGCTTCTTGCGTTGTTGACCCCTCTTTGTTCTGCGGCTCTGCAGTTCAGTTGTATTCCCTACTCACCCACCCTCGGTCTTTTTTATCGGTAGCATTGAGCGACGGTGGCCCACTTCACTGTGCAGCATTGTGTAACGAATGGTTTGTTCTATGAATTATCTTTTGTCACCTCGCATGGCATGTTGCTATAGGTACCGGAGATTTGGATGAAAAAAAAAAAAGGTTGCTCACCCCTGAAGAGACTAGTCACCTCTCCCCAGGGCGACAAACAATTGCGAAAGGATTCCCATCCTGTCTAAACCGTTGCCATTAGTTTGCGTATGAAAACTTTGTTACGTCGTCTGAGTCTTGGACTGTCGCATGGCTTTGTTTCTCGTAGGGTTCCATGGGCAAGCATCAAGACTTCAAGCTGTTGCGAGGCCAGGGGCCGCTGCATCCTCCTGTTGTTGAGCATCCGGTAAGTAAACCGGCACAATTAACATGAACCAAAAAAGGCTCGTCATTCCTTACTCATGGATTGGTTATTTCACATTATAGTGTTATATTCATACCTATACGCGTTTTCACCGCATTGAGTAGTGAGGCCCGTCGGATTGTCAGCCCGTATTGTCTGGTTCCTGAACCAGGCGTCTTCTCTTCCCGAATAATGTCGTATCAACCTCAGCATATTGTTTCGATTGCACCATGGATTATCCTGCACATTCGACAGGGATTATCGCTCGCCGTCGATCATCCAGTTCAATCGGACACATCCATGACATGCTCATAACTCCACTCCAATCTCGTTTAATCTGTATCGCATCCATGATTTCGTTCATGATACCGAGCTTGCTCTTTGACGCACTCGATCGAAAAACGCTTCCTAGGCTCTCCTGGGCGTTAATGTCATCGGAAAGTTTAGAGCTGTCGCAAGTGGTGAATGCTGGGAAAATATGCTTGGCACTTGATGGCTGAAGGTGCCACTATTACCAATCCTTGGTGTCTGGGAGCTCTTTTCGAATCCGCGAGACAAGGGCGAAGAAGGACTCCTCAGTGTGGCCAGGCTCCAACAACTCCAAGCTAAGGTCTCAAAGATCTCCTCTTTCCCAGAGGGTACGATAGATCCATTTGAATGGAAAAAACTGGGTGTAGGTCCATGATAAGCGGGCGGCTCTTAGTTCCTGTCATGAGGCGCAATGGAGTCACTTTCAGAGCAACCTGTACTTCGCTGGAAGAGGGGTACAGATAAGGGCATGGTTTGGCATGGTTTGGCGTGGTTGTGAACTCTTGTACGGTTTGGCGAGGCTTTATTCGGATACTGGACCGCCACTATATGCATCATACAAGATATGCGAACAAGCTTGGTCCATGAAATGGTCAGCAGCCTTTGGTGTCCCTAGGCGCAACCTATATGCTTTCTTTTTTCTCGGGAGTCTGGGCCGTTGGGTGTATGGAAACTCGCAGTAGTGGTAAATACCCAGGCGCTGCTTCAGATAGACAGCTTTTCTTTTACGTCGTCGGGTGTTGTAAACGTTCAAATACAAGGAGACACCATGAATCCCACGGTGGTTGTCCGATAGAGTAATCGCAATGCCGTACTAGGTATTCCCGCTGACCCATGGTTATATTCTGGACTTACGAAAGGAATTTCCGGTACCGAGTCTGCAGCAGGGCTTACTGCAGATAAAATAGGCGAAGACTGCGGACACATAATGAAGAAAAATGTTAGCCTACTGTTAAGTTGGACACCATAGCATGTAGCAAGATCTCCTTGTTTGATGTCCCTTGGGCTTGTTTGGTATGTCACTGTTGCTATAATAAAGATCCATCGGTTCTTCCAAAGGAGAGTTCGCCCTCGAGGAAAGACTGGGTGAGAACCGCAAACCTGTACACGATTAATCTTTATCCATGATATTTATTTAAGTGTCATATCAACGCTGTCCGAGTACTCTACCTTGAGGACTTCCTGAAGCTTTCCGCTCTCACCTAAAGAACTATTAAGCAGGCGTTCGGCAGAATGCTTTGATAGTAAAGGATTCCTAATCAAGGACTGAGCGAGATAAAAAAGCGACATCGTTAGTTAAAATACTGGATGAGCAGGGTACTGAGTGCCGACATTGTACATCGAGTCATCAAGTTACCAGAAAGGATTTGGGCGAGTAGACATCCATGTCATTAGGAGGTAGTACTCTGTTGGTTGGTTGGGCATTGGTCAATAGTAAGCTGCTCCTGTTCTTCCTGGTTGTCTCCCAATCTTTCTTGACTAAGACCATGCTGCTAATCCAGATATCACTCGCTGACGCCATACTGGTAATCCAGGCTCTGCTGACTTTCAGGACTGTAAATTCTAAGCGCATGAAAATTATCCCCTCTGTTCTGGCATGTGGGAGGAAAAAAAAAAAAAAACCTCTGAGCTCTTTACTCGGGTACCGTGGTTCGAAAATGACGGCGATATGTAATAAATACCATTATTTCTAGGTGCCTGCTAGGTGTCTACTGGTACTGACAGTGAGTAGCGGGCCAGAGTTTGGGCATCTCCAAAATCCAGGCGCTTTTATGATGAGGATCCTAAAAACTATATATTCCTAGGGCTCAGAGTGAAGGAGAAACGTGTGCAGCACAACAAAGTTTGAAGGCAACAGAGATGCCCTGAAAGACCTCGCCAAGAAGTAATGCCCAAATATTTTTTACAATAAAAACCAATTCAAAAATCCCGTTAAGCCACCGATACTTAGGACGAAATGTGTCCCAAAAAAACAGTCCCTAATAATTCGCTAATATTTAGAATAGAGAATCAATTCAAACGCACGATGGGGCATTTTTTTTTGTGTCCCCGCACAAAATCCATGTAAAGCCTTCCGTTGCTCATTAAGAACTCCCTCAATCCCTAGACGGTTTCTAAGACGCGTAACCTATGCCTGGACGGAAAGACATGTCTGCTCCTGCTGGACAGCCTGTTTCCGAGGAGCCAGTCGTCACGCCTACAATGACCACGCCTACCAAGACCCAGCTTCTAAATATTTCGCCCAGGAGAAGCGCGCGACTTGTTTCAATCTCCCCCGTCCAGAAAACGCTGGACTCTGGCCACTCCCCCCATCGTAACACGACATCGTTCAATAGTTCCCCTATCCACTACGGATGGCAGGCCCCAACCAATTCTCCACTTCGCTACACCGGTACTTCCACTAGGGTCACCCCTAAGCACAACAAGCCTGTCACTACCTCTTCTCCGGCTCCGGTACCTGCCAGAGAGGTCGCCTCTAACAAATGACAACAATCCTCCTACGGTCAATCCAGTCGGTAAAGAGGACAACCCATTTTGGAGTGCCGAGTCTCCCGCAGACGCCAGCATTGGCATTGATACGTTCAAACATGGCAGTTCAGTCGACGCGCCCTCTGAGTACCGACTCCTGGCACAAGCTTGGGATGTACTGGGGGAAAAGGTGTGCGCCAGAACATGATGTACAGTCGACCTCCAACATAAGTTCTATTTTGCAACTTATGTTGGAGAAGCAGTCATGTATTCAGTCCAATTGAAAATACGTAATAACTTAAACATTTGTTCACACACTCTCACTTCCTGAACCCAACTTGTCCTCTACTTCTACCATGCCCAAAACAACGCGCTCTGGTCAGACGGCCCCAGTCCCTAATCCACTAAACACCAAACGTGCTGGCTCTGGTACCTCCGCTTCCAAATCACACATGTCTCGAAAGAAGTACACTCTTTACGACAAGTGTCAATTCCTTACAAAGTATCGTGCAGAGCAACAGCATAACCCATTTGAGTCCCATGTCGCCATATCAAGAATGTTGGGTATACACCCCTACACAGCCGCCCGTATACTCAAGGAGGAAGACAAAATCCATCAAGCAATGGCGACACGGCCGCTTTCGGCAACAAAAGCGATTGCACGCGCCATACGGAGACCAATGGAGATTGTGGAAGAGGTCCTCTATGCCTGGTATAAACTGCAGGAGTCTTTAGGTACGGAAGTCAATTCCTGACCCTTAGTTGCTCGTTTCTTAAGCATACTCCTAATCCATATGTTTTAGTAGGCATCAACGTGTCTGATTATCGCCTGAAAGGAACTGCTGTGGTGATATGGATCCTCATGAAGAGTTACTTTCGTCCCGAGCACCTGCCAAAGCCGATTAGCTTTTCGAATGGCTGGCTTCGAAACTTCAAGAAACAGAAAGGATTCAAGAGATACATTGGCCATGGTGAAAGCGGATCAGTCGACTTAAGTCTCTACCAGCCCCAAATCGAGAACATCCAAATGAGGCTCGAGGACTTTGGCCCAGACAACATCTACAATTGCGATGAGACGGGTCTTTTTCTAAAGGCTATGTCAAACAAGACCATAGCCACTGGTCCCATCCGCGGTAAGAAGATTACCCGAATTGCTCGAGTGTCAATTTTATTGTGCTGCAATGCCACGGGCACAGACAAGCGCAAGCCTTATATTCTTTGTAAGTAATGAAGCATTATCCAAGGACTGTGACAGTGGAGTTGAAAAGGGTTGCTTGCTGATTTTTTTTCTTTTTAAATGCAGCTAAGCACCGTCCAAATGGGTTGGCTACAGCGACAATGATGGAAATGGATGCTGAATTTCAAGGAAGCGGCTACATGACACACGATCTGTTCGCCGACTGGCTCTGGAAACTAGACTGGGACATGCACAGAAAGAGACGCAAGATCGCTTTGCTGATCGACAGCGCACCAGGACATGGCAAATGTGAAAATCTGGGCCTTCCCAACATCACCGTCATCCGGCTACCACCAAATACAACATCCATGACTCAGCCACTCGACGCTGGGATTATCCGGACCTTCAAGGTCTTCTATAGTCAAGAGATGCTAGAGGTTGTCTGCACTCGTCGTGTTCAAAAGAGGTCATCTACGACAATAATTCCGAATGGGAGACTCTGGGCATGTCTGGTCAACTCTTGGAAAAAGGTGACTCCTGACTGCATCCGTAATTGTTTCGTCCAGGTTCCAACTCTGTCCGAGTACCAAAAGATTCATTTGAAGGCTCTAGGAGTCAATACAAAGGCGGATCAAATCAATCGCCTTCAGGAAGAGCTCATGGAACAGTATGCAGGAAACGAAGAAGACATTGCCCTCCAGAAGGACTTTTCTGTTCTGAATTACCTCAGTATGATCCACAGTGAGGGGCCCACACAGGCGATCCACGAGCTCGTCCTCCAGATAATGGGTCGCAAGGAGTACAAGGGAATGTTCCTATCACTCAAGGAAAATGATTTCGTGGATGAGGATAGTGCCGATAATGATGTGTTGGATGACGATGATGACTCTGATCCTGATTACGAGGACACGAAACCAGTTGCCGATGATCAAGAGATGCAGGTAGTCAAAACTGTTCTCCGCGGCCGTACTGTGGACAAGATGGTTCCCATCGAAGATTTCTCTTCACCACCTTCAAGCCCCTATCCAGATGAGGACTATTCTCGAGAATCATTTCAAGAGACTGTAAACGGGTTCATGGATACTGAAGCTGATCTACAGGATCCCAACTGCGATGTTATATTGAAAGCTAACCTTCGGGCAGCTCTCGATACGATGGAATTGCTTATTGATTTGCATGGGCTGAGGAACATGTAAACGCGAACCTGTTTAAATAAATTATACATATTTTTCAATTGGACTGAATACATGACTGCTTCTCCAACATAAGTTGCAAAATAGAACTTATGTTGGAGGTCGACTGTACTCTCCATGACGCTAGTTTAAAGAGGAGTGCACACGCTCTCCAAGAGGACGAGGCTAGTATAACGTCTAACTAAACCACCGCAATCTAAAGATGAAGATAAGAGTTGATTCATGCTACACAGCATATAGGAGTTGCGGAAGGATTACAGATGTAAATGGCCCGCAGCAAACGCAAGCTGAGTCCAGTCTAAAACTTCTGGAACCGCTGAAATGAAAATCCTGCACTGTATCTTTCGATTATCGCGGAAGATGATGTCTGACAATTGCATGAAATAGGCATGTCATTTATTGCAAAACTCGATAAAGTGTGTCTTCAGAGAGTAGAGAGTAGGATGGCTGGTGTCGTGCGCAGAGTCGACGGCAATCGCGTATGTTAAAGCAATAAAAGCAAAACAAAAGAAAAATCGGTAGCAAATATCAGCTATATATACAGCAGCGCAGGATAGAGTAAACGAGGCATATGTTGGCTGTTTATTGCACTTTCTTGGCGGCGTTCGCCTTCTTGGCCTTCTTTTCAGCCAGGTCATAGAAGAGGCTTCCGTCGTAGATCCGTCGGATATCTTCCTTTCGCATAACGCCATCCTCTGGCCAGAGCACCCAGTACATCGACATCCCTATGATATAAAACCGTGCACACAGCATGAGCATTCGTTATGGTGCCATACACCGCCTCTGGTCGTAGTATAACAGCAAGAAAGCCAATACTTACACTCAAAGAAAGCACCAAACGAACCGATTGGATCCATGATGACTCTCTGTCCCTTCAGCAGTCCCCAAACATCGGTCAAAGTCAGTCCATCCTTGCCATCGCGCGCATACTTGGCAAAGATATCTTCAAAATGCTGTGGCACGAATCGACCCTCGGTATCATATGTGCCGGAATCGCTGCCATGTTTGTCTTTGTGGATGCGTTGGAGCCAGATGCGGAAAAATGGATCGGGGATCCAGGAAGCCGAGGTCGGATAGGAAAAGTTGGAGTGAATGATGAAGACGGCGATCAGGCTAAGGACGACGTTAAAGCCGATGGCATAGAAGCCCAAGAAGGTGTCGTGGGGCCAGATGACTCCATCGTGGTCGCGATCGAAAAACTCGCAGTGCTGCTGAAGGACCGTCTGGCGCGAGTGTCGCGCAGCCCAGTTGTCCTTGGTCGTTCCGGCTGGATGGCTGGGGGTGGCAGCGACGTTGGCCCTTGCAGTGCCTGGGTCTGGGAAGTGGTTGATGGCGCTTTGATGCTGCAGGAAGGGCTGGCGCTCAACGGTCACCGGTTGCTCGGGGATAGAGGGTTTGATTGGTAAGGACGACATTTGGCTGGTGGTGAAAGGACAGAAATGAAAAGTATTCCGGATCGGCGCGGACATAAATACACAAATATGGGTCTGTGCATGTCTGTACGTCATGAGCGATATGCGACATGCGACATGCGATATAATTATTACGACAGCGAAATTTCGAAGGCAGAATGGAGTTTCATCATCTTGCACGAGCGCTTGGGGGGATGAGTGTCACGGACCATCCAGCGCCGACGTGCGCGTCAAGGGACTGACAAGGGGCCGATAAGGATAGGCACGGAGCTTGTTAGGATCGACGTCTAGGTTGTTTACGAAACCTTAGCTCGTTTAAGGCGGCCAGCAGCTGGCACGTGGCAATCTGTAACTGAACTATCCTCACCCGTGCTGACATCACCTTTACTCTTTTCTGTCCACTCCTCTATCGCCTTGGAAAGAGACCACACAAACCATCCTAATGCCGTCTTTCGAACCAATACAACATACTCCCTCCAGATACGCGACTTTGTCTCACTTCAGCTGATTGTTGTGAAAGTGGGTGCCAGGATACCAAGGCCACAGCAGCGGCCCTCTTTCCTAGCTGGGAGGTGATATACAGCACGGACCCACCGTCCATTTTGCCTTTCATTGCACAACAAAACGCACAAGCACCCCTATCCATTTTTCTATGTACCGCTACCATCTGTACGTCTAGCGAGTAATACTACGCGTAACACGTATTGCCCAACCCTTCCTGTTGGGGCTCAATTGTGAAGGACGCGTTTTACTTGTAGAAGAGTAACGCGGATGCTGTGCTCTATTCCTTCGGTATTAAGGGCTCTTCTGGATGGATTCAATAGTTTGACAGGTGAGTAAACTTCAGGAAATTATTGCAACAGCACCAAGATCGCATGCTAGAGCATCCATGCAAGGATTTGTGTTCGAGGCCCCATCAACGAAAAGGTATTTATTCTGTTAAAACAAGTACTTACGCTACACATTATATCATAATTTATCCATAGTAAGGACGGTACATAGAGTTAGGCAAGTTTTACTTGTTGTACTCAACTAGACTTAGAGCGCAATGGTATCCCCAAGCTCCCCCTGCCATGACATGTGCGACATCCTAACTCTTCACACATCACAATCAATATGCCACCAAAGCGAGCCGCCAAGGCTGCCTCAACGGACAGAGCACGCAAAAAGACATCGGTTAGCCCCATCACAAGACTTGCGCCTTACACCGACTTCTTCAAGGACCCTCCGAACGTTGATGAACTGATGAACAGTGTTTTGGATCCATCGCCCGAGGGTAAGTGCCAAATATGATTGCGTTTATATGGCTCGCCGTCAAGCAGCGCAAACACTTACGACATCACTAGAAAACAATAGGTATCCCTGCCGCGTCGACCGCTCCTGCTGCCGAGGATGCAGGCACCAGTGCTGAGCGCGCCGCTCAACCCGCCGTTCAACCCGCCGCTGGTGTGCAATACCGAGGGCTACAGATGAAATTCCCTGGAGCAGCAGGACTGAGTGAAAAAAACCGGCCGAATATATCCTTGGCAACACGTTATCTGCAGGACCGGCTCCGAAGGATGACGGAGGGTGACGCCGACCTGTCGAAACTTCGTCTGACAAAGGGAACCAAAGTCTTCACAGACCTGGCGATGGAAATACACAAGACAGAGCCGAGGCTTTCTTAGATTACACAGCATGGGCTTTACTCCATGTTTGAGCGCGTTGTGAAGATGCGCCGCGAGATGCTGGAGTTACAGGAGATATTGACGGGGTTCAATGTCCCAGAAACGCATTTCGGGAACCTCGCCTTACAGATCTGTGAGATGGACCAGGATATAACCTCGGCTCGGAGGCGAAAGCAGGCAGAGAAGGAGGGCTGACAAATAGAGGCCGATGTGAGGAAGGATCGGGTAGCGCGGAAACTCTTCACGGGCAAAGAATCAGCAACGCCACGGACAACAGCGCATCATGCTTCAGGGGAGGCAACACCCGAGACTGGTCCTTCAACAGCAAGCTCCAATACAACCACATCAACTCACCCATCTGCACCATTTTCTACAGCTGGATCACTATCAAGCGCCAGTCCACAGTCCAGCACTCATGTGTCCAGCAGCAGCAGTCCGTTGGAAGTTAATATCCAATCAGGCTCGACTTCTTCTGGTGCGGCCCTGCCAAGTGGATCTAACAACGGAGCGACGTTTTTGGTTGCGAGAGCTGATCTAAAACTAATTGGCTTCCCTAACTTCAGCTCAGCAACGGACTTGGAGAGCTCCCCTTTCGACTCACCACGACAACCAGTAAACAAACGATCAACATACATGCCTCAAAAGGTAACCAAGGTTGTCAAGAATCTGGTTAACAAACACGATGCTGCTACAGAAGGTATGCATGCTGCTGTTAGGGATTCGCAGGCCCTAGTAACTGAAGCCAAGAAGGAGATTGGTGATATGAAGGGTAACCTTGGCAGGCTCGAGGCGATTGTTCCAGCACAGGCACAACAGCTTTCAGCGCAGGCCCACCAGATTGCAGCACAAAGCGAGCATAACAAACAACTACTCGCGCATATCGACAGGCAGCAACGGTTCATGCTTTATCTTGAACAAAAAACGAACGAGATAGCCAGAACTGTTTACTGCCTCGAAAAACCTGACAACGTCCAGATGCCCAGCACAGTCAAGTCGCAGCCTCACAAATACAGGTGGCAATGAGGTCTCTGCCTCCTGGCATTTATAAATAAGAATAAATTGTCTTTCACTCTTCATTGTGGTATTCTATGTTGCCGTAATTCTGCTCATTGTACCCGATATCAACATCGTTTATGTCCTCGATCTCGGGCACCTCCACATCAGGTACAGCTTCCGCCGCATCATCCTCCTCTTCCTTATCAAAAAAACCAAAATAGTTAGGTCCTGCCATGACATCTCTTCGTTAGTTCCAGAGATCGCGTGGTGCGAGGTATCCTTGAACAGAGGGTGGATGTTCTGTACCTCCGTAATAGGCCAAGGTAGAAGAGTTTCCCCCAATACAGACCTACAAATTTGAAAGAATGGCCTCGACCGGGTACAGGACCCCAGCGCGCATAAGCCCGACTCGCAGTCGTTGACGATAGTTACAAAACTGCCATGTGTTGGAAAATCACCCGAATACCCACTCAACATAGAACCAAGGCGTCCTCATAGCCTCGTTATCTGCATTCTGCTGTGCAGTAACATCACCACGATACGGAGCAAAAATAGGCCACTCACGTCCGTACCCTTCATCCTCATAAATGGCTAATGGACGGCCGTTTACTCCATGCGAATGATGACTGAGAAAAAAACCTGAGTTTAGACTCTGTTAGCATTCGTGCATCATGTCGTCGACTAGGGAAAGGGCTGCCAAGGTGCACAATCAGACCGTCAGGTGTTGCAATAACCTGGTACTTGATGGAATGAGCCCTCTTGTACCCGCTATAAAGCTCCTCTCGGTCGACCATGAGGCGGCAAACCTTAATATGTGTCCCGTCTATGAATCCCCAGCAATCGTCGCGTGCACCGCTGCTGCCAAGGAGTCCAAACGCTGTGACATCAAGCGCACATGGTCAAAGAGCAATAAATGCGACTAGTCCTCATAGAAAAAAACTCAGCACAATGTTGAACGTGACTAATAGCTTCGAGAGGGACCATGGGAAAAACTGCATGGCATCTTTGAATCGCGTCGGAGAGAGGAGCTGATAACGCGACAGACAAATTGCTTCAGCTTGCGTTACTTGGTATCGATTGATCGTGAAGGTTCCTGTAAGGCTAAGGTGATGCACAATGAGCTCCAGCTCGTTCCAGTCAAAGCGGTAGTAGGCTAGGAGGGGGGGGGGAATGATCTGCCAGTTCGACGGGTTTGGCACAGTCGTCAGTAGGAGTAGGTCGTAGACTGCTTTAATGAGATCATCTCGAAAGTGTGTGAACCGGTTCATCTCGTTGAAGGCAGGCATCAGGACGTCCTCTGCATATCGGCGAAGGTTCATTATGGCAACTTCAATAGGCACTACAGGTTCCGCTGGAAGTGCAACCTTGTTGTCCGTGATTGGTCCTGGCACCTCCAAGGCGAAGACGTTAAGAAGGCATCCGTGCTGGACTTTGCGCAAGAGTACAGAAGAGAGACAGAGGCGAGAAGAAGAGGAGTAGAGGCGAGAGGGAGCAAAGAGAACATTCTTGATGGTAACATTGCGGTAGTGCTTAATGCTATAAACAAAAGCTCGCCAAAGACACGAAGCGAGATTAAAGTTATTTTTCCAGGTACGGGAGAAAATGAGTTACACAAGTTTCTTTCGCTATTGCCTATTGGGCGCAGCACTTTTGATATCATAATAAACCTTCTGCACTCATGCAAAGAGGAAAAGCTTGGCCTTTGATGAAAACTGTCCAAGACCCACCCCGATCACAACCCTGTTGGCTTCAACCCTCTGCCTACCGATGGACCACCCAGCCAACTTGAGCAAGTGGTCCGTAATGATAGTAAATGCGGCATCCCTGGCCTTTCTGCCATCCCACTGGTGCTTTCGAAAGCGCATGTTGTTGTTGCTGTAAAAGCTATCGAGTCACTCCTGAACTTTTTCAAGCTCCATAAAAGTATCTATATAGCTAGAGACACCACTGCGGAGAGGGGGCAGATCGCTCTCGATGTCACTGGTTGACTTTGTTTCATTAGGAGGCATTATTCCTTTCTACTCTTCGATCTAGCATTTGAGCTTGAAAGTTGGCTGGTAAATGCCTTTCTGCTTCACAGCCAGATTGTAGTAAGTAGTTGGGCCGGTGGCGGAGATAGCGCCATCGGGTGGCTCTCCCATAAGGGTGTCACTATCTCGGTCGTGGCTAGTCTTCTTAAGCGACAATGCGCTCACACCGACTACACATGCTTGGCCGAGGTCGAGACCTAGGGTCTTGATTCGCTCTGGTCTATATCCTCAAAGAGCTGCGATATCCTTTTAGGTCTTGACAAAGTTTAAGACTTTGGCCAGGTAGTAGTTTGCGCTGCCGACAGTGAAGGTGATTCGAGAGGGCAAGATGTCTTGTGGGAGTCGCCTGTATGTGACCGACTGGAGTTCCTTCAACTTGAGATTCAACAGATGAAGGCGGAACCCGCCGGTTCGAACAGAGCCGCATAGAACATAGTCGCATTTCTTGTAAGAGTTAACGTCGAGGGTATCCAGGATATCCTGTTGAATGAGTTCCAGACGTTGTCGGATCTCTTCCAAGGGCATCAATGTCACCGCAACCTTGTGTCTCCTGCGAACTTTGCGTGGCCCTGTCACACCTCCTTCGACATCCAAATACAAACTTTTGATAAGGAACCCCAGTTCTCTGTTCAAGATCCAATTGACTACATCCGCCTGCACGGAATTGTTAATGAGGTAGAGTCTTGCCAGCGCCTGAAGTTAGAGCCTGAGGAGCTCATTCTGCCAAAAGATGTAGATTACTTCGTTCACTGAAAAGGATATAAATTGCTTTTCCACGGATGTTAGAGAAACTAGCTTGCGGGGGTTCTTGCCGATCTGGTTCAGGAGAAGGATGAACTTTTCGATTGCGGACACACCACTGCGAATGTGTCGTTTTATAAGAGTCCCTTCTCCTTTTGCGGTTTGAGCTGTTTTGGGGAGGCTGTTGCTGTTAGGTCATATTCTTTTGAATAGCTCTCGATTCAACTCATGAATATGACAGCGGCGACTCAGTCAGCTCCTTACCTTTTCATAGAGCTCCAAGCTACCTCTATTGTAGTTCCGCCTAAGCTCTATTGATAGCTGTAACATAGCAGCTCGCAGCGCCAGCATTCCTGGATATGCACTTCTCGTCTTTATCTCGACTGTATTTCATTTGTTCAATAAGCCTAAGTTTTGCACTCGATCATTGAACTCTTGGATACACTTTCAGACCTTGATTTTTTCCTGTAGATTGCCTGAGTAGAGGTATCGCAGTAACATGAAAAGGAGCGGCTACTAAGGGCGGCCCTTGCCTTCCACGCCATCGTCATCCTGCTGTTGCTGCTCCTCCTCGCAACTCTTGGAAGTTTTATTCTCGATTGAGTCCTGCGGGGGAAGCGCTAGGCGCGCCTTAGAAAGCACATAGACTGTTGCTATTACAACCAATTCATGGGAGCTATATCAGCATCCCTGTTTATCGTTTCCACATTTTATTATTATGGAGGATTGACTATCAAGGGTAACAGAACTGTAGACAAATTGTAGAGAAAGAGAGAAAGAACTCTGGCATGGTTGCGCAATGCCGTCTAAGGAAGGACCACCATGCCTGTGCCTGTGCCGCCGACCTGCGAGATGTCGCAGATTGTGCAGAGGTTGCCCTGGAACTCTGGCTTGAAGTGGCCGCGACAGTACGGGCACTGCACGCTGGGCGACCCGCGGTAGATGGGCGTGTACGAGATGCCGCACACAACAAACGAGTTGTACTATATCATGAGCAAAAAACGAAACCGGGATCATGCAGTGGTTAGCACAAGGAAACGAAAGAGCTCCATTCCATTGCCTTGAAAAAGGCACCGCCATCCGCATATTCTTCCTGACTTGTATATGTTACCTGGTCGTAGTCCAGCTGGATCTCGTCCCGTGGGTTGCGCTCAGCAACTTGCTGGATCTGCCGTGCTAGCGTCGCTGCCTGCCCAGGAGGAGCCAGCTCCAACAGGCGACGTGCAAACGTCTGTGCAGACTGCAGGTTCTTGTGCTTGTAACAGGCCGTCATGGCCGTGCGTAAGCTAATGATCATGTGCCTAGGCTGGAGCTGGACCCCTGTGAAGTACGCCGCGAGCTCCAGCATCCTCTTGACGCCTGCCGCCGACCCATCGTTCTGCACCTCACGGCGACTCAGCTCAATGCTCAGTCCGAGGATGTATTCACGGCAGACACCCACCAATTGAAGCACCTATGTGGAACAAACGGGGCACACAAAACAACCAGCACGTCGCCTATTAGTTTCTTAATCGCTCATACCTGCAACACATCATGCCCTCGTGCGTCCTTTATAGATCCCTGCCATACCTCCTCTGCCTCTGATGCTTGGGTGACCACTGTCAACAGCAGCGAATGCAGGATTCCTCTGAACAATGTGCACGCCTCTGTAAGCTTGTTCGATGTCGTCGCCTTGTATGCGTCCTGCAGCTCCTTGCTGATCAGCGACTGGAAACTCTTGACCAGCACAGGCAGTGCCTTTCTCTGGTCGGTCTCTGCAGGGTTGCGCCGCACTGGCAGCATGATCGAGGGCATCCCTTCGTTTCCTGTGACGATCGCACGGCTGGCTTGGAAGATGGACAGGAAGTGGTCCTTCAGCGGCTCAAAGTTGACAGCACCAACCTGGCGGTTCAGCAGCTGGTGACATACGCGACAAGAAAAGAAGAAAGAAGAAGGAAGGAAGAAAGAGGAAAGAAAGAAGAAAGAAGAAAGAAGAAAGAAGAAAGAAGAAAGAAGAAAGAAAAAAGAAGAAAGGGATCAGCTGGGAGCCATCAAACATGGCCGCATTAGCTTTCATATAGCAACGCTTCCCATCACCGTACCTGCATCGCTGACTCAAACGCGCCTGCTGCGACATGATCCGCAGCCAAGGGCGAGTTCTGGCACCAGATCTCAGCCTCACTCTGGCCTGCAACTGGAATCGTCAGCCCGCTGTCCTCTGCAACAATCGCCCCTGTCTCTGCATGGAGCTCTGCTGCAAGGTCTGCGTCCAGATCCCATCCACCATCGCCGTCCATGTCCAGTCCATCGTTGGCCATAGGAGCCAGTGAAGTTCCGTTATGACCCGCCGATGGGACACTGAACTCGTCATCCATGCCCCACTGATCCGCCTGAGCCTCGGGCTCCGATGCAGCGATCGGCTCTGGCGCTGCAACCCCCTCCATGTCTCCAGAGAAAACGCTCTCAAAGTAGCTGCGCGAGACCGCTAGCTGGGGCCAGTTCGAGTCGTGCACTTGCATCAAAGGTCTCGGCGGCACCAGCAGCGTGCCCTGGCTAGGCAGATCTGCAACGTCCTCAGGGGTAAGTCCAGCACTCTCGAGGATCTCGTCTGCAATCTCGTCCATGCCATGTGTCCTTGCAGTCAGATATGCCAACGGTGCTAGTCATAGGCACAACACAGATGTCGAACAGTACGAAATAAACAGCTGTCAGTCTTTGCCCATAGCCTTCCCAGTCACTCCTGTTCAGAAGAGCAAAAATGAAAATAAAAAATACAGAATACATGGCATGCCAGGCAACCACCGAAGCACTGCCCATTAGCTGCTCGCAAACCCATGACTCACCTTGACCAACCTCCCGCAAAAGACGGACGCGCTCCTCCACATTGCCCAGGAAAAGCGAGTTGTGGAACCGCGACATGGCATCGCCTCGCTTCTCTGCAATCATCAACATCCTGGACAGGTTGTTGGCACTGCCCGTCGCCAAGTAGAGGAACGAGAGCCGGTCAAAGTTCCTGACTCTTTGGTAGCACAGCTCCACAATCTGGTGGTTGCCCTGACGGAGCGCCTCCTGTGCTAGCTTGTTCCAGTACTCGTCCTTGTTCATCGCCTTGGCAGTCTCCAGTCCGACCTCCAGGTTGCCACACTCCAGCGCAAGCTCGAACCGCGTCTTGTCTTCACGCACAAAGTGGAGTGCAATCTCAGGGTATCCCTTCTTCTGCAAGTACGCAATAATCGACTGTCCCACCAGGTTGGAGTTACGAATGATCTGCAGAACCTCGTCATAGTTGCGCTTCGTCAGCGCCAGCTTGAACCGGTACTCGGTCGGGTCGATCGCAATCGTGCGCGTCTTGCCGTCCCGATCCAGACAGTACACATTCTTGCCTCGGATCCGTGTCAGGTAGATGGGCTGGTCAAGGGTGCGGATGATGCCATTGTCCCTAGAAAGAAATTAAGCACACAAATGAACAGTGTCAGCTAGTCTCACACATGGATTCGCATTTCATGGCCCACCCGTAATCCATAGCAGCGCCGCCAACCTACCCCTGAGGAAGTGCGTATTTGATGTGGTTCAGCGTCGAGTAGATCAGGATCCCGCTCTCGTCCCACGCCGCGCTCTTGATGCGGATCGTCTCGTGGATAAGACACGTCTGCTCCAGCGACTTGGTGGCAATCGTGATCGTGTGCTTGCTGAGAAGCGCAACATAGGCCATGTCCGCCGACCACACCACATACTTGACCGGGGGCGTCGTCACCTCGGAAATGGTCCTGCGCTGCTGGATATCGTACAGGATCACAGAGGTAGGCGTGCTGAGCAAGAGCTGTCCCGTGCCCGCATAAAAGATCTCGTTCACCACATTCGGGGTCTTGAACGACTTGGTGCTGTTGTTCTGCAGATCTCGGATCGTGATTGTCTGGTTCGCCTTCTCCAGCACTGCAAAGCGGTTGCGCGCAATAAAGATCGCCGAATTGCCTGAGCCACGCTTGCCGTCGCCCGTAGGCTCCCGAGCATCGCCCCCAATCTCCTTGGGAAGACTGTACAGCTCATACGTGCCTCCATCAGCCGTCGACGTGACCAACACCGCGCGTTCTGCCGGGTTGTACGACAGCGCCCTCGGCTGCACAAATTGCGATCCTGTCCTGCGCACAGAGAGAACAGCCGTGTCCTGAGAGTTGGAATAGTCGTGCACGCGGAGGTACTTGTCCTTGATGTAGTACAGGCTGTTCTGGTGCACAGCATACGCTGGCCGCTCTCTCTCCAATTTGAACACAATCAGCCCATTGTCGTGACCTGGGCATAGCGTTTCAGCACAAGAACACACCAAGACAGTTAGGACCCAGTCACTCCATCCCACGTGCATGCGAATACCTATCATGCACAACAACATGCAGTCTGATCAGCGCCGATATACATACCGGCTGCAAACAAGTTAAGCTCAGGATGGGCCGTCAGCGCCCAGAATCGGTCGTGCTCGCGTCGGAAGGTCTGAACCGCTGTGCGCTTGGACATGTCCCACACCCGGATGCACTTGTCCTCGGCAACAGAAATAATGAGCTCCTGCCGGTGATGGAAGATCGCGCACGATACGTTGTTTGTATGGCCTCTGCAGGTGTCAACCTCCCAAGCCTTGGTTTCTACAGAGATTCAGGCCGATTAGCAGAGGCAAGAGCAAACGTCCGTATTAACATGTGCATGTGCATCATCTCCTGTCGTTGCTGGAGAAAGAAGAAAGAAGGAAAGGGAGGAGCAGGAAAGCACCCTTGCACATCGCCATTAATTGCCATCAATTACCATTCATCCTCCACAGCTTGACTTGGCGATCGTCGCCGGCAGACACAATCAGCGGCAGGGTAGGGTGGAATGTCGCCCAGTTGACGCTGCGGTCGTGGCCCTCGAGAACGTACTTTACAATAGCATCCGTGCTTCCAAAGATGTCCGCCTGCTGTGAGGCACGATGCGCGCTCTCGTCGTACGCAACCGTCCCTGGCGCCGCGTTCTTCTTTCGCAGTCCTGTTAGAGTCGTGGCAACAAAGAGGCAGAGTAACAAACGACGTGTTAGAACGAGAATGGCAACAGCCGTTATAGCAGCAACTATTCCCACATAGTCATCCAGCGATATTGGCGCCTATTGTCAATAATCCCCCATCCTCTCTCCCCCCTCCCTTCCGCTTATCACCCTTTATCGCCTCCACATAACCGCTTGCAAGACTTGCCTGAGATGTCCCAGACACGCACGGTCTGGTCCAGCGACGCCGACACAATAAGATCCTCCTTGGGGTGGAACTGCGCGCTCATCACATAGTGGTTGTGTCCGGTCAGGATGGCGATGCAGTTGCGCGACTGCCAGTTCCAGATGCGGATCGTCTGGTCGTCTGAGCAACTCAGGATCCAGGGGTATTCGTGGTGGAAGTACACGGTGCGGACATAGTCCAGATGGCCCGTCAACGTAAACTGGCAGCGACGCGTCTTGTAGTTCCACACCTTGATCTTGTAGTCGTCTCCTGCCGATACAAACAGTGGCTGCGACGGATGGAACGCGATTCCTCGGACGGGACCTGACAAAACAAGCGGCACAAACAGAGGAGCGATCAGAAAGAGCACCATGTCGGTCATCTGCACCCGGCCACCATCTCTAGCTTCCATGTGCTGCACATACCATCGTGTTCATCAAAGCGCTCCAAGAGGGTGCCCATCCTGTAGTCCCACAGCTGGATCGAGCCGTTGTGGAGGGCTGCAAGGATCCATGGTCGCTTTGGATGAAAGGCCACGCCCTTGACGCGATTGCTTTTGGACTCGAACTATCATCGGAGTCGTTGTGTCCAGGATGTTAGTACAGGCATTGCCAAGTGATGGCATGGGTTCGTCTTGAAGCGACCCGCAGCGAAGAACCAGACAGCGAGCGATACCTTTGTGAGCATCTGCATCGTGAAAAAGATGAACTAGCGGTGGACGTGGTAAAGATGGTTCGCACACTCACTCGCTGCAGTCTCAGTTCCTGGTTGCGAGGCCAATGAAAAGAAAGATGCAAGAGGGGATGAGTATTGAGGTTTGAAGGTATTCAGTCGATGAAAAATAAAGTGATGAGAAATGGAAGAAAGGACAGGTTTTTCGCGCCCTAGACTTTTCTGTACACACTCTAAACGTTCACTCAAGCAAGCAATTGGCTGTGCGAGACGTAGATGGTTCTAAGAACGTGGTAAAACACTTCTCTTTTATTACTTGCGCATCGTCTACTTGATATGAGCTAGGTCCCTCGGATAGAAAAAACATCTTTAGCGGGTCTATGAAGACAAAAAACATCGTTAGCCTTGGTGTACCACTTCAATTGCTGAAAATTCAACCAAGGAGGAAACATTACCTTGGTGAAACCGATGGCGGCAGAGTTCTCACGGAAGCACTGACGGCAAATGTTGAGGCCGTACTTGCGGATCAAGCCAGCGGGGTGAGTGCAGACACGGCTATTAGGGATGAAGCATTGGTTGAGCGAGCGATTAATCCAATTGATTCAAGGAACTAGGATAGTACTGAGTATCATATAGGCGAACGGTTTCCATAGAAGTCGTTTTGCTGGCTTCAGGTACTGGTAGCTGTGCCCAAAGGCTGCTTTACTAAGTCCTGGTCTTGCTACAAGCAACCTCCTTGTAGCAGATATGTGTTCTATGGTCGATAGGGCGATTTCACTCCGACTGCCTTGCCAAAGCCCGGCTCCATTGGGTTTGATCTGTCATTCGTGATGTAGTCCGATCGTGCTGTCTTATTGACGCAACCTTGCTTTCTAGTTTCTCTGTCTTTCGCCATTGCCTTCATGGAGCAAAGCTTCAACCGCTTACCACTCGCGGGAGCCCTTGCCATAGCCACGGGGGTGGGAGTTCCAGATGTTACTATGAGCCATGATGATCGATCCGAAAAGTTGAAGCAAAAAAACATTCCTGTGATTCCAAGAACAAGTACCTCAAAAACGAGATTGTCACGTGCGGTAGGTCATTTTCAAAATTGACGCGATTTTCTGTGGCCCAAGATTTAGACGCACTGGTCCGAGGGTTAACGACGACTTTAAGAACAGAAAACGCTACTCATCCATAATATTCTTACGAAGGACTGACAAGATCAGATTGAAAGACATAGTCATAAAGTGTCGTTAAATAGAAATACAAGTTTTATTATCCATATATATGATGAGGTAATCAACCGTGATCGGGCCGAGAAGATTTTCTAGATCGGACGCGCCTTCTTGCTCACCCGTACAGCCGCAATTCCGCTACGTGAAGTCGTAGCTTTCTTGGAAGTGCCCTTGGCCCTTGTCTTTGTAGAGGTACCGCGCTGTTTCTCGGCCGGTGCAGTGCACGCGTTTGCGAAATGGCCCATCTAGACAAGCATGACACATAATAATAATATTAGGAAAACGTCAGGTATAGCAAAAGGGCAACTGGATACTTTCATCGTAACAGCAGGACGTGCATATGTGCATCTGGTGCCATGCATTCACCTTTTGGCATTTGAAGCACGTTTTATCCGCTTGAAAAGAGGAACCGCCGTGCTGCTGTTGCTGCCCCGCTGCTTGGCCTGAGTTCAACTCGTCATCCCACTTAAAAAAATCGCAGCCTCTCTGCTTGCTGCAGCGCCAAAACACTCGCCCGTTGTTCTTCGATGACTTCAGCTCCATGGCTACCAGCCCGCAGAGACACCTGGGCTTTGTCTCTGGTGCATTTCCTGTCTGCAGATTTTGAATGAACGCCTCCATGACAGCCTGTAAAATCCACATGATAAGAGTGAGATAAACCCAGAGTGGACGACAGCATAATGTTAGTTTACGCATTCAGGCCTTCAATCAAGTCTAACTAAGGCTACATAGCCCTGTAGCCATAAGTGTAAAAATATATATAAAAGCCTTACTTCGTTGGCACGCTGCGGAAATGTCTCAACTGGATGGTGTTGTTGATGATGATTTGTCGATCTATGGCTCAATACTCCCGCATCCTCTGCGAAGGCAAAGAATCCACATTGTTGTTCGCGGGGCTTGCTGCATGTGAAAAACAGCCGTCCTTGGTTCTCGCCTTCTTTGACCACCCTCCTTTCAACAGCAGGAGGGCGACCATCACAATGGCAGATGACCGCAGCAGCGGATCCTGTGGTTGATAGGCCCCTAGATAATTGATGTGTCTGAAGAAAGGCGGCGCTCGATCCTACATTGCCAGAACTGAAATTGTTGCTAGAGTTGGGACGGACGCTTCCATCCTGGGCCTGGCCATGCCCATCTCTGGGGTTCCTTGGCGCAGGCTGCCCAGCTGGTCTAGGAGGAGGGGTTGGTTCTCTGCGTCGTCCAAGGTATCGTTCCAAAGACTAAAAGACCATGCGCAATAAACTGTTAATTTCATCCGTTATTTTTTGACGGGGACAAATAAGTCGCTGTCTTCGTACCTCCAGCAGCACCCGCTGATCCCGGTTGACAATGTCAAAGACATTTCGGTACATGTCGATGCTCTCTCTGACGACCCCCTCTTTTGTCTTGTTTCCAGAGCAGATGAGCTTAAGATTGTTCTCGAGCTAATAGCGGGAAGAAAATAGATCAGGATGTGCTGACAACTCCCGCACTGTCAAAAATGACTTGTCAAGATGCGTCCATTGACTTTACCTCACTTCTTAAAAAAGGCTTCGACAAACTCTTGTCCAGTCCAATATTATCATAACCTTCGACGAGAGCGATCCCAAGAGTAGATGGCGTAAAAACATATTCTCTGTCGCTCTTACTCCGCACAACGTACTCCCGCTTCGTAATTGTCTTGATGTGCTCCGCAATGGTAGCATCCGTGCCTTCAGTCGGTGCAGAAAAACACAGAGGGGAGGTTAGAACCTGAGTCAATACCGAGTACGGTTCATTTGCTGGAATACATACCAATGCCGTTCTTATCCATCAACGCGATGAGCTGACTCTCCGTCAGCAGTGTAGGCGGACTGGTTGCACCGGATTTCATTGAAAATTCTTTAGGTATAAACTCTTCGCCTTCAACAAAGTTTGGAAGCACGTTTCCAGTCCACTTGTCGTAGGGATAAACATCCAAATAATTCCGTTCTTTGATGATCAGCCCTGTCGTCTTAAAGGTCTCCGTGTGAATCCTGACTTCAATGTCCGTCTGGTCGCCTGCTGCATCTTCAGCGCAGCAGGCCAGAAATCGACGAGCTATGAACTCGTACACCCGCTTCTCATTACCGTCCAGGCTCTCCGTATGCATAACCGGGTGAATAGGTGGATGAGCTTGATCATTATTCTTGCCCTTCCTGGGGTTACGATAGCCACCTTCGGTCAGTCGTTGGGCGAATCGACCCCACTGAGTATTGTGCGTCTGTTTCTCTATCAGCCCCATCAAGTCGTAATTCAAGTCAAACTGGTCCGTTTCCGTCCTTGGATATGAGATCCATCCCTTTGTATAGAGACTTTCTGCTGCCTATGTGTTTCCAGCGATTTATAAATACAACGGTACTAAATATCGTCAGCAAAAAACATGACAATGATCGTTCCTTAGAAAGCAAACGACCAAGGCACTTACGGTCATGACCTCATCGGACGGAATTGAGAGAAATTTGGATCCATTTTTCTGAAGTTCAACGGTAGTGAGCGGCAAGGGCCTGCTATAAGAATAGTTATGTGTCCCATTAATCGGTGTCAGTAGCACAGCATCACGACGGCCATCAATCAATACTACCATATACAAATTTAGCTTACTATTTCTTAGTAGGAAGGGACTTGACTTTTGTCACAAGCGCATTGCGACTGAGATTCTCGAGACAAGCCTCATAGATAATCATGCATGCCAGCTGGTCAAACAGATGTCCGCGTTGCCATGTAAAAGTTGCATCGACGCCGTCCTTGCTGTGCTTGACCTCCAGTTTCCAAAAGGTTTCGGGTATAAAATTCTCCACTCGTCGGTACTGGTCCACCACAAAGCCCAGAGTCGGAAACTGGCATGGACCTACGTTTAAATGAAATCCGTTCACGCAGACATTGTTAACTCATTGATAGTACGCACTGCTGACGTTTAGTACCGCAGCTTGTCTGATCAGAGCACATGCAGCCGACCGAGTTCGCACATACCATAGCTAATCACGCCCTCTGCCAACTCAGGGAAGCGGCCCTGGAGGGTAAGGGTTTGAAAGCGTGTGAAAGATGCGCCGATCCTAAGGTCCAGTTCTATCCGTGCATCAACGGCGTCGGCCTGGCGCATATCTAAATGAACAGGGTTTTGCATGGCTCTATGCACCTCACTAGAAGAGTTTGCTGGCGGCAGCAGCAGTGGTGTCAGCAAAAGATGAGCTGAGGTATACAGCCTTTAGCTGTCATATGAAAGACACGATCCGACTTACGCTGGAGTAACGGAGCTAAAGCGTGCTCGGCATATCTTCAACCGGCGATTCTCGCGTTGGCATACGTTGGCGATCTCTGCTCCGATGTTCTCCCCTTCTCGATCACAATCCGTCCAAATCATAACCTGGTCTGCCAACCGCGATTCCATTGCAAGGTTTCTTTCCACTGAAATCAAATCCTGCGTGATGAAAGGGCCAAGAAAGATGAGAGTGTTAGAAGGGCATGATTCCAGTATGATCCCAGCATCCAATTCCAAGATAAGGTACATATACCTTAGACGTCGCCTTTTCTACTTGGAGCTCAAAAAGCTGGACAGGAGCGCAGCTGCCCCATTTTCTATATTGTGTAGGAAAGTCCGTGCTCATCAAGTGTCCACGCACCGCGGTCATGACTACGTGAGTCATCGTGTTGTTCGGTAGCCTATACGAAAACTCAAAGTTGCGCGTGTATTGATCGTTCGTTGGCCGCTGTAGAAGATACTGTTATTATACGTTCATGATTTGGAAAATAAAAAAAAAAGATACTGCCAATAAATTGTCAACATACCGTAGTGTATTGCCCATTGGACAGAATCGCTGCAAGGGACTTTGACATTGCTGGCTTCTCAGCAACGCAGAGAATCCTCATGGTGGCATTCAGTAATGCTCTGTATGAGTTGCAAAGTGTAACGATTGGTGGCGCAAAGAAGCAAAAACGGTTGGCTCGGCGAATTCAGATGGATGTCGACACTGGCTTTGTCCAGGTGTATCCACTTGTAGCTGTGGCCGTAGTTAGCAAGACTAATGAAGCCTCAGTATGCTTCGGTGTACAAGGTTGCCACGCAGCGTCTCGCTTTTCCGTTGCAGGGTTGGTCGAAGTATCGAAGTATGGCGGTTTAGTTGAAGAAACAAACAAGGTCGCGAAATAAATTTTAATATATAATTGAACACCAAACCTCTTCTAACTGAAGTTCAAGTCAATTCAATGGGCCCTGAGGTACCTCCATAAAGTCAAAGGCCGAGCCCTAATCGATAGCACCAAGCAACCCCAAAATAGCTCCATATAGCAAACATGTTCATTGAACATTTATTCATCAACAAGTCTTGTGCTACAACAGGAAACAAGGACATGCTAGAAAATCGAATCTTTTATTCCAGCGAACGCGCGAACACGGTTGCCGTAGTTTCTAAAAACGATGTAGCATTTAGCGGGTCTAGACCGAGTAGGGAAGATAATCACAAAATTAGCTCATGACATACGAAGGCAACCGAAGTCGACAACTTCAAATAACAACTGCATTGCAGCCAGTAGACGAACCTTGGTGAAACCGATGGCGGCAGAGTTCTCACGGAAGCACTGACGGCAGATGTTGAGGCCGTACTTGCGGATCAAACCAGCGGGGTGAGTGCAGACACGGCTAAAATAAAAACAGTGAAGAAAATAGCGTCAGGAGCTAGCGATAAATAAAGGATAGTGCTTATCCAGGAACAGTCGTCTGTCGACATTGATGATACAGAAAAGCCGAGTCGCTTGTTGGGTGCTGAGGCGTCACACTTCATCACAGATGTTATGGCAGCGACTAGAGAATCGAAGAATCGATCCTACATAGGTCCGCCATCCAGCTCAAAGCCATCCTGAACATAAACGCTCGCAAATCGTTCGCCACCAATTGACCATAGATCCCACATGCAATTGGCATGCGTCCGCTGAGAAGCGATGTTGAACATGGCCGAATCGAATTGACTGGCATTGTAGCAGGATTCCAATGAGCCGCATGGATGATGATCGATTCCATGAATAGAAAAAAAAGTCTCTCTCCTGTATCCTGCGAGGTCTATATAGTGCAGTGGTGCAATGGTGTAATTGCTTACCACTCGCGGGAGCCCTTGCCGTAACCGCGGGGGTGGGAGTTCCAGATGTTGCTGTGAGCCATTTTGTGAATTCGAAGTTTGGATTCAAAAGCGAAAAGAAGGATCTTCTGTGGGTTGGGTGCCACCTGCAAGTAATAGCCAAATGGAAAAAATTATCCGGTCTCCTGATTGGTTGGCATGGGTCAACGTAAGCCACAGAGTCGGATTGTGTACGTGAAGTTCGTGTACTGAAGCAAGCGTCGTGACCGTGGATCGACTGTAAAAGAAACAAACAAAGCAAAAAAAAAAAAGAAGCGAACCTACTTGAACCTGTAAAAGTCACCTTCAGAGTTCCGTCGTCCACACCCACTACCACCTTCTTCGCCCTTTCATTCCCAAATGGCTGGACGTCCTACTACTAAGAGTGCCTCTTCTAAGGCATCTTCAGCAGCATCCCCAAAGAGCAATAAGCGTAAAGTGAATGCCTCCAATAGCGCCACTTCCAAGAAGACCAAGGTCGCTTCTGGCGCCGGCAAGACCTCTGTAAACGCCAAAAATGTTAAACCCATGAACAAAGGCTCCATTAAGGCAGCCACCGAAGACAGCGAGGACGATGATGAATCCTGGGCCTATGGAGCCGTCAGCGAGAGCGAGAGCGAAGCCGATGAATTGGTACGTTTTGTTAAGATTCATACACAGCTATGCCGTCCCTTTTTTTTTTTTTTTTTTCACCCCCAGGCATACTCCTTAGCCATGCGATTTGCTTTATCTCATTGATGTGTTCCTTGTTAATAATCTTATTAGCATGATGACGAGTTCGTATCCGCTGAGGAGGGTTCAGACGTTGAGGTCGGAGCACTGGATGATGACTTCTTGGGTGATGAATTTGCAGCCTCGGATGACGAAGCCAAGGGCCCAGGTACGGCAATCTTTGGATCTGATGAAGAGGGTGAGCAGGACGGGGAGGTTGAAGAAGACGAGGAGGACATTTTCGCCAGTGACAGCGAAGACTCGGATAACGACGATATGGAGACAAAGTCCAAGAAGCTGGATGCGGCTAAGAAGGCTGAGGCCGAGGCTGCTGAGGCGGAATTGCAGACTAACATTATGCTTGAGAGCGACAAGTATGTGCTACCCGGGGACGATCATGAGATCCTTCAGAGCACCGACTTGCAGGTCGTTCAAGCCCGCATTCAGGAAATTATAAGGGTGCTGAATAATTTCAGAGAGATGAGGGAAGGAAACAGGTACAGATTGGCATATGCCTTAATTGCATTCAGCGACCCACTAACTCGTTTGCGGATGAGTTCAGGTCTTGAAAGAGCGTGATATTGACGCATCTTTCTCTTTTATCGATCGGTCGTTTCGCTGCCGAACTAGATCCCGTAACGATTATATCTCCCAGTTGCTCAAGGATCTTTGCCTCTACTACGGATATAACGAATATCTGATGGAGAAATTGTTCTATATCTTTCCTGTTTCGGAGGCGATCGAATTCTTTGAGGCTAACGAGGTGCCCAGGCCTGTCACTATCCGCACCAACACTTTGAAGACTCGTCGTCGCGAGCTCGCTCAGTCTCTGATTAATCGCGGAGTGAACCTCGACCCTATCGGCAAGTGGAGCAAAGTCGGCCTTCAAGTCTTTGACTCTCCCGTACCCATCGGAGCGACTCCTGAGTACTTGGCAGGACACTACATGCTGCAGGCGGCATCTTCATTTTTACCCGTTATGGCGCTTGCTCCTCAGGAACATGAGCGGATTCTGGATATGGCCTCTGCACCAGGAGGAAAGAGTACCTACATTGGTAAGTTGCATATCGCCTTACGACCAAGACGTACCTTGAAGTATTCCTTAGATAGTAGCATGATACCAACACAACAATTTTCTTTCATTCATCTCTATGGCATTATAGCTGCACTGCTCAAGAATACAGGAATGGTGTTTGCAAACGATGCAAATAAGGACCGTACGAAGTCTTTGGTGGCTAACATTCACCGTCTGGGAGTCAAGAACGCTGTTGTCTGCAATTACGATGGTCGCGAATTCCCTGGTGTGATTGGAGGGTTCGACCGTGTGTTACTCGATGCCCCTTGCTCAGGAACAGGAGTCATCTCAAAGGATGCGTCCGTTAAGACCAACAAATCAGAACAGGATTTCCAGATGCTTTCACAACTTCAAAAGCAGCTGGTGCTGAGCGCTATCGACTCCGTTGATGCAGGAAGCAAAACTGGCGGATACATTGTGTACTCGACTTGTTCGGTTACCGTTGATGAGAATGAGGATGTGGTCAACTACGCCCTCCGAAAGCGTCCCAATGTGAAGCTGGTGTCGACTGGACTGGACTTCGGCAAGGAAGGATTTACGCGTTACAGGGAGAAGGCCTTTCATCCCTCCCTCAGCTTGACCAGGCGCTATTACCCACACATGCACAACATGGATGGTTTTTACGTCGCAAAGTTCAAGAAGATAAGCAACAAGATTCCCAAGAAGAACGAGGACAATGCCGACCCAGATGAAGAGGAGGAGTTCACGCCTATCACCGAAGACTCTGGAAAGCGCTCGCGTGGTGGAAAGAAGAAGGATGAGTCGAAGTCGACGACTGAGGAGCCCGTGAAGATCACATTCAACGCCCAGGAAGATGAAGAGCTCATTAGAGGTAAAAACAAGGAAGACGTCGCCTAATACTGCAGTTTGTTAAAGTTGGTGCTGCTGATTATTGACCTTTTTGCCTTCATGTTATTACTTTATCATCTTAGCATCCCAAGCAAAGCTGCTGCAAGCACAAAAGGGCATCAAGCTGCGCCCGAAGGCCTCGTCAAAAGGACAGAAACTGTGAGACGACCCTTTTTTTTTTCTAATTGCATCTAGACCATTCACTATCCGCGAGAGATCGCACTTCATTCAAACAAATAAACTCGAACCCGCTCCACAACCGTACAAGTAATATTGATACGCCCACTTGAGCGTTCACGTAGATTTGGGCAAAAAGTGATGGTGTTAAAGGAGGAGCATATTTGGGAAACGAGAAAAGCAAGGGTGTACTAAATACGTGCAAATGGTGGGAGATTTAGAGGCCCCAGAACGCACGATAAACCTGTCAGTTTACTTATGAAACCTGGGGCCTGCAAATCGCTTAGTGTAGTAATTTTCTGCCGAGCAAGCAAATCGAGAGTCTTGTAACTTGCCGATCATTCGGTTAGAAAATAAAAAAATTGCGGACCGTCTCTGCGGTGCGGATCTTTGGGCTCAGACGCCTAATAGCAAAGTCGTGTCCAGGTGCAAAGCCAATGGCACTTTGCTTGGAAAGACCGATCATTTTGAGCCGCCCGATGTGTGGTTGTTATGATCGAGGTGTTAGTTAACTTGACCTGGTCGAGGAATGCCAATAAAGCTTAAAAAGCATTGGCAGCATTGGCATGTATTTGTTGCGCTGTATGACACATTTGATGTAGCAAAGACGACGTGATGGATGCTATCTCACCATTTCATGAAAGAGCAAGAGCCCTGACTTGAGCTGCAAAATATGCCAACATTCTCGCGACTAGTGCGACGCGACAAGCCTGATTCTCTATAAAGAAGCACGTTAAACGATAAGAACACGGTGAACATGTTCACAAAGAGACATCCATGGCGGAGCAAGCTATTCCTTTACCACCACTACCGCCTCTGGCCATAGCAGTAGCAACGAGATTCTTGTCTTTCTTGCCTTCGCTAGGGGCCTCTGACTTCATACATCATGCAAAGAATGTGTTGTGCAAGGTAGCGATTGAAGATTCCCAAGTCTAATGGTAAACCAGTTTCTTAATACCAGAGAAGCAGCATTCTATGTATAGATCCACCAACGATAGTAAGATCGTACGTGGCAAAAAAACGCTCTCCCAATACGAATGCTATTCCCCGGCTCTATAACATCACTGAGGACTCTATTGAGTACAGATGGGAGGGTTTTACAGTGCGTTTCTGTCGCTTGTTTTGAAGGATCTACATCGCTACAAAGGTTTGTCATTTCTTCTTCATCACCCCTAGATCTCGCTGCTGAATCAACTTTTCGGAAATCAAAGTGCGCCGTTGTCTTTCAAGCACAAGTTTGCTTACACTAGCCGCGAGCGTTTTTCTCAAAAGCCATTTCCACATCGAAGTCTTGGATTCTGTGGAAGATGGCTTCGATGACTATATAAAATAGGTTTTCAGAAATTTTTCGTGCAATGACAGGTTTTGTATGCATTGGGATATAGAAAAGGAGCTGCTGCGGATGAAGATGATTATTCGCTTCAAGTGGCCAAGGCACTCTCCATATCAATAGGCGACGGATAATGAAAGAAAAAACGTCTTAGGTTAAATACTGCTCCTGCCGCCTCCTAGGTTTCCCACACGAAGGTGTTGCAGGCTCGAATCAAGAAGTTACAGGGCCTTCGCCCTACCGACAGTACGCACATTCGTATTAATAAGCACAAACAAATTAAAGGGAGAGAGCTAGCAAAAGAGGAGTGTCGAGCCATCCTATATCACTAAGAGTGTTGCAAAGCATGAGAGAAGGTGGCAAAGCTGCTTCGATAGCCGACCCTATGGAACAATGATTGAAGCTATAGTATTCAAGACGCGCGCCTCCCTTACTTAAACCTCAGTCTTTACCCAATAAAACACAGCATGCCCAGCTCGCGCTTTTTTTCTGAGCTCCTCCCTATCCTAGTGCCGCCAGCACCACTATTACCACCAGTCAGTAAGCACTGGAGTCATCTTCAAGCTCCCGACATCCAAGGAAGATGGTACGGGGGTCCCCAAATGAAGAGGGAATTATGGCAAGATGAAGACAAATATGGAAATTACTACCAGTGTATATCGCTTAACAAACTGCTTGTCGATACATGAACAGACTGAGGATATCAGCTCAATGCAGATCTTAGAGGAATAGTAGTATCGGTTTGAGCAAAAGCAATAAAATATGAGTGTATACATTTGAGTTGACCGGGCAACTCAGGTCAACTCATTCTGATCCTTTAATGTCCACTAAAATGACGGGAGCAATTACAAAAATAAAAATAAAAGGTCCCCCCTACTCGATCTCTGCACCTCTCACCTCACGCAGCCATGCAAAGTGTTGTACTATGTGCGGTTGAGACAGCCCTTTGCAAAGGGATCCAACAAATGTTATTCGGCTGCGATGCTCGTACGCCATTGAGAAGTGAGATTGAAAGAGGAGACATGCGCTTTATCCTTCATCGAAGATATGGACCAACCGTACTAGCACCACTTCAAGGAGGCATGCATCAACGGAGCTACACTTACCTCAGGCGAGAAAGACCGGGCTGATGCTGAGCTTGATACTGCCTATTAAAGCGAATGAATGGAGTATGGGAGTGAGTTAGGAGTGTAGAAGTGAGAAATGGAATGGATGATCCAGTCTGTCTTTATTTTTGGGCGCAGGCACAATTTGAGTTGACCTGAGTTGTCCAGTCAACTCATTTGTTTTCATCCATAATATATTCGTTTACTGATTTTCAGCTGTTTAAAGCAGTGCTTTATTTCGTCTGAGTGCGTTTGAGCACGTCTTTATCGCACAGAAATGGCTCGCCAACCATTTTAGTATTTCCCTTCCTCCTCACCCCCTGCTAGCACGAAAGTCTCTTTGCTATTGCTACAGGCAAAAGCAATAGCGATGAAGAAGAAAGAGTTTCTTCCACAGTGGATGTCTCATTGTGGATCCTATGTTCACTATGTTCTTATCGTTTATTCTTGTCTTCTCCACGAGGACTCGGATTTGTCGAATCGCAATCGCTTGCACGCACTGGTCGAGGTGATATTAGTATATTTCGCACTAGAGACAACGTTCTTGTCCTTTCATAGAATGGTGGTACTGCATCTGCCGCCTCTTCTCTGTTGCAGTAAATTTGGACCATGCAGCATAACAAACGCATGTTGACGCTGTTAATGTTTTATGCTTTCCAAATCTGGTGCAAACTTTATTGGCAGTGCTCGCTTGGGCTGAGTCGCGTGTGGTTGGTACACTGTTTGTTGGCACTCCTTTTTAAGGTTGTTTAGAAACCACGCGAACAGAACATCAGCAACCTTCAACAACCTTCAACATGAAATTAGTGGCAACATGTCCGCCACCATGCACTTTCGCTGTCAAAAGTACACTCATCGCTGGCAAAGGCGATGTTGATGCAAGTTGGGCTCATGGTGGACAGCGCTGAATGACGATTCCTTTTTTCTCTGATGAGCCGTGCGCGTTGTTCGCTCACTCCCAGGCACACGCTCACTACCGTCTCGTTCCCCATAGTCTGCCCCCAGTTCCCAGCGGCCATATGAGCCCTCCGGTCCCCGTAGACCCCTTGCTATCGACTCAGCCACCGATTACGCGGCACATTTAAAGTTCGACTTTGTTCTTTCTCTTTCTTTCCTCTTACACGTTCCCTTCCCCACCTCCTCCACCTTCTCCACCTCCTCCACCTCCTCCTCACTCTTCCCCACGCGCTCTACGGCAAGTTTCTTTCCAGGTACGTATGATATAAGTTATTTTTCTTTGCTCTTCACCTTCCACTCTCTACCCTCCACCCCATCCCACTTCTCTTCACTGACACAACCTCGCCTTTCGTCCTTTACCCAGTCCCACTCTCCTCCACCCCACTTCCATCTCTTGTGCTCACTCTCGTCAGCAGCCCTCCTCCACATGCACTCGCGTCAGCAACCCTCCTCCACATGCACTCTCGTCAGCAATTCCATTCCACCACTCCCTCTCCACCACTCCCTCTCCACCACTCCCTAGATAGAAAATATAGAGGTCCCAGGAGTTTTGACTTCGATCTTGGGACTGAATCTCTTCACCCTTGCGTGCCCTCGGCAATATAGAGGTTCCAGGAGTTTTGACTTCGATCCTGGGACTGAATCTCTTCACTCTTGCGTGCCCTCGGCAGTAGATAGTCATAGAGGTCCCAGGAGTTTTGACTTCGATCCTGGGACTGTAACCCCTCACTAATTGCGTGCCCTCGGCAACCCATCCCAGGTTTTCAACCTATGGATTATACCCGCTCCCCAGAGGGTTTATTAACCCTAGCAGTGCATTTGGGCCGGGAGCACCAAATTCCCCCACTCCCCTACTCCCCTCTGGTTATCATCACCTCAGGTCGTGCCTTCGGGCCAAGGAGCTTCGCCTTTTCTTCACGCAAAAACAAAAGAGTTCCTGAGAATGTTTCTGAACCCTTTTTTTTATCCACTTGCTCTCTTTGGGCTTTGTGCGGTTTTTTTTCGGAGTACGATGACTTGCAACCTGCCCGTGGTGTACTCTGCACAACCTTTGCAACCAAGGTTGACTGATAGCAAGTTGAGCTGATGGTGCCGATAGGAATTGTAGAAATAACAGACAATGCAATAAAAAATGGTTCCTTCAAACAATCTACTTGAGTGACTTTATGGTGGTAATGACACACAAACGAGTAAACGAAGACGCATCTATCTGCATGCTGTGCTAGTAATTTGGACCACGACCTTTTTGCTATGATCTCCAAGGCAATACGAAGGAGTCAACTTTATTTGGCAACGCCGGTACGACCACCTATTTCGATAGGTCCTTGCAAGCCCAACTTGAATATCGCAGATCGTCTTATGCATGGAGTGGTGTAATGCAATGCGCTCCAGCTCAGACGAAAACGCGAACGCGAACTAGCGATATGTCCTTGCCAGCTAAAAAGGAAACCAACTTTGATCTTGAGCACTGGAAGTATCAGGCTAGAGTCGACAACGGACGATGTACAAAGATGATCTCGCGAATGCATATTCCCCCAAGCAGGGCACATCAAACGATGCAGCATCGCCTGTTTGGTTGCCCAAAGTGCTGCTTTTGGCACCAGCACGCCGGTTAATTACGGTGTCTGGAGCCTTAAAGATTCAGAGCTGCCCGCACTAAACCATCCAGCCCATGTAAAAAACCAGAGATCAAGAGATATCGCCTCAATCACGAAGACCAATCACACACCAGGCGGTTCAAAGGGCCGTATTCCTCAAGCAGGTGTCTTTTTTTCTTTTTTATTAGCATAAAGGCTGGCAAGTTGATCGGGCAACTCAGGTCAACTCAAATGTATACACTCATATTTAATTTCTTTACATAATATGAAAAACTTTCAAATGCAGCGGAACTAAAAAAAAAAAGGTGGGGCCTTGATGGTTTAGGCATGCTGGGCCCATTCAATTTTAGAGATGTCAATGCCCTCCTGCACCATCTCCCAGAGCGGACTCATCTCCCTCAGCTTATCAACGTGGGCTACAACGCGCGAGATGACAAAGTCGATCTCCTCCTCTGTCGTGAAACGACCGATTCCGAATCGAATCGAGCTGTGAGCCATATCATCCTCGGCTCCCAGCGCACGGAGCACATACGAGGGTTCCAGTGATGCAGAGGTGCAAGCGGATCCGGATGACAGAGCAATGTCCTTCAGGGCCATAAGGAGGGACTCTCCCTCGACGTAAGCAAACGACAGGTTCACGCAGCCAGGATAGCTTTGAATTTCGTCTCCATTTCTGTACACATGGCTGACTTGGGACTGGATGCCAGTAATCAGGCGCTCTGACAGGCGTTTGACGCGCTCATGGTCATACTAAATAAAAAAAGATTGGCAGATGAAAGCGAAACAAAAAGGTCAATAAAATAGTCTTGGTCCGGACCCAGTGTCTGCCTCATGTAAAAGCTCCATCCAAAACACATTCAAGTAACAGGGCTAATGCACCATCAGAACCCCTGCACGGGCCATCATCGTCCATGTTCGGCCAGCCAAAGCTGCGATGGCGTGTCATACATGAAACCCATCACAACCTTGACAGTGTATCAGCTGAATCAGGACTAGGTCGTTATAGCAATGTCCGGGATGAAAGGACGATCGTCATCTGGTGCTGGGCCTCTGCTCTGGATAACAGAAAAATTCAGACATGCATTTGCCCACTTACAGCCATTTCCTCAGTGGCAATTCTACAGGCCTCGCCAAGTCCGACCGCCAGAGGTGCGGGCACAGTGCCGCTGCGGAGACCACGTTCTTGTCCACCTCCAGTCAGCAGGGGAACGAGACGGACTCTTGGCCTGCGGCGGACATAGAGGGCACCGACTCCCTTGGGTCCGTAGATCTTGTGTCCGCTGATGCTCAGGAGATCAATGTTCATTTTGTTGACATCGATGGCGATCTTGCCGACAGCCTGGGCGGCATCCGTGTGGAAGAAAATCTTTTTAGAGCGGCAGAGCTTTCCAATCTCCTCCAAAGGCTGAATGACTCCGATTTCATTATTGACAGCCATGACCGAAACCAGTGCTGTGTCCGGACGGATAGCCGCCTTGAGATCATCCATGGAGATCAGCCCGTTCTTCCCGACAGGCAGATAGGTCACATCAAATCCCTCATCGCTCAAGACACGGCAAGAGTCCAACACGCATTTGTGCTCCTATAAGAGTTTTCAATGAGATGATGTTAGAAGAGATTCAGAAGGGACCATAGTACCATGAGCCGCTGAAGTGAATTCAGCTGCGATCCAGCGACTTGTACACAAAAAAAAAAAAAAAAAAACACATACAGTCTGAGTGGTGATGATATGGTTCTTTTTTCCTTTGTAGAAGCGAGCGACTCCTTTGATGCTGAGGTTATTGGACTCTGTGGCACCCGATGTAAACACAATCTCCTTGGAGTCAGCGCCAATTAGCTTGGCAATGTCCTGTCAGATAATACAGAAAAAGTTAATGATACTGTGCAAGAGGTTTCAGCGACCTTCAAAGACACGTTTGGTGGCCCCGTTATCCTACCTCACGAGCCTGGTCCACGCCCTTTTCGGTCTCCCAGCCGTAAGAGTGTGTTCTCGAGTGTGGGTTTCCGTAGAGCTCGGTCATGTATGGCAGCATTGCATCCAACACGCGGGGATCCGTGGGTGAAGTGGCCTGCATATCCATGTAAATGGGACGACTGTTTGCATCCTTGACACCTGAGACCTCGAATCCAAGTGACTCTATGAAAACATTTAAACATGGCTATGGTTAGACGCCAGTGTTTATAGAGATATGGGGTCCCAATGCATCCCATTTTGATCCAGAGACAGGGAGTCTCAGTTTAAAGTGCAACGGTTGTTCAGTGTGCAGTGCTGCATCCTGATCACAGAAACCCGAGGAATGAGCTGTGAGGTCGATTTCGCGTTGTTTACCTGTTGAAGGGGTGATCAGGACCTGCGTTTCTGTGCTCTGCAGTCGCTTTGCGGTTGTGTGGAAGGCGGCAGCAGCAGGGGAGACTATAAAACGGGTGGCGGGAAGGGTCCTGGGTTGGCACCGAGGCAGGCTGCGCAATAGGCTGACCGGGTTGCGCTGGACAAGACGAACAAAAGACATATTAATTTGTGGACTGAGTGAGTGGAGTTGCTGAAGTAAGGACGTTAAAGGAAGATGAAGTAAAAGACGGAAAGGAAAGGTATGAAGGAGAAGGCGTAAATAGAGGGGAGGAAGGAGTAATTTGCGGAGGAGTGGAGTTGGAGTGCAGTGGGATGCAGTGGAAGGGGTAAAGAAAAGAGACGACTTTTATGGATGCGGGCAATCGCAATTGCGGGTAGCACAAGGTCCACTTTTGGAAATATTTTCAACCAAAAGATCTACGTCACCGCAGCAGCGGCGATGGCTGCCCTTCAAATGGGGTCTTCTTGTCCTACTCCGCTATATGTCTTTCTTAAGCCCAAGAAGAACGAAGCTATTCAATGGTCGCCACCACCGCAAGCATGAGGCGGAGGACAACTCAACGCCAGGCAGCATTCTCTTTTCTTTCATCTCTCCAACTCGACCCCGCCTCGGGCCAGGCCTCCCATCTCGATACCACTCTCCAGGAGAAGGACCACGACCACCAGGAGACCCAACACAGACCAACGACTCAGTGCTTTGAATCCACCAAGGCTGCTCAAAGTCTTCATAACGGCATCGGCAACGGCCCAAATGAAAGTACTCCACCACTTACGGCAACATTACCTGAGGTCAGTGGCCTCGTCGCGAATGACAACCAACATTCACAACTACGCACCCTCAACGAGTCGCCTATCCAGAGAGAGGTGCACGGAGTTACTACAGACACCAACAGACGCAGTCAAGCCCTTGGCAGGAAAGGAGAAGCCGCCACAACCTTTCTCTCTGGGATCAGCTTGCTTGGGGGTCCACTGGATGACCGTACTCACGATGGGACTCTTCCTGGCGACCGAGAAGTAAACCTACCTTGTCCTAAACTGGATGCATCTCAGGATCAGATTGTCAATATCGTTAATTCAAGCTCGACAGAGCCTTCGACAGCCCAGCAAGCACCATCACAAGGAGATCTTGTTCCTTATCACTCATCTCAGCGTTCGTCTTCGACACCCTCGCTGGCGTCCAGTTGGATAAGGGCCCAGACTGACAACGCGCCCAATTCAACAGAACGCGTTCATTATGGAAGGCGTCGTAAGGCAACAAGTCCCGGAGCTTACACTTCACATGACACGCAGTTATTGTCAAAAAACACGTCAACACAAGTTGGAAGCTCGTCGGGGTTGCTCTCCACATTGCTCGCGCGCGAAAACGACTCTCAGATACAGCCATCGTCATCGTTCGACATGAGTATGGCTCTTACGCGCAGGCCTGCTTTGCAAAAAACGCCCAGTCGCTGGCTCGGACCCCTCGCGGACCATGTACACATTAAGCCCTTGATCGCCTCAGGAACCGCCCATATTGTCAAGAAGATATTCAGGAGACCTTCCATCAGCATACTAAGGCACAATACCAGCCATTCATCGACCTCTGCTAGTCATACACCTTTGTCAGTAACCAAGCATTCATTGTACCGAACCAGCTCCCAGAACACTGTGCGACTGAACCCACCTCAGGATACTCAGCGGCACATCTTTTACAACGGAGGCGATCTTGTCCACAGCTGTATCAGTCTCGGAGAGAACCTGAGTCAACATGCCTTTATGTTCACTACCAAGCATGGCAGTCCTCTCATGGTCTCCTCGATTCTGCGCTACAATGACGACAAGGCGCCCAACAAGCGGCGGCGTCGACGATTTGATCGGGAATACCTACAGCAGATCACGAAAGAGGCCCTTGTCGGGAAAAAGGCAAACTCGTTCGCCTACCTCCTCACGCAGAGCAATGCACTAAGGTATGTTGCGTGACAGTCATAAAAACCATTGAGAAGTAGCCTTTGCTAACCAAAAAGAATGGCCTGGGAACGTATGCAGTTGCTTACAAAAACAATGTCGATCTTGTCTCCGGTGCTACTTTTGGCCAATGTAGCCCCGAACAGGAGGACTCGTCTTCATACGACCCATACTATCTGGATGACCCTGAGCTAAAAACAGGAAAGAACAGAACGGTCATCTCTCTGGCGTGCTACATGGTACCGTAGACCAGATGACTATATCTCTTTATGTGCTCATGTAACGTTTGGATTCCTAACACCACAACGATGACAACTACAACATCTCTTCTTCCTGCAGGGCTCCGTCATTCAATATACTCGACCGTCCGATCTGAAACGAGAACTCAACGAGCACTTTCGCTCACGACACCCGACAATCGACCCATCAATTACCTTGTCAAAAATTCGCAAGGTTAAGAGTGATATTTTAGCAATATCGGAGGAGCTGGACTTAGAAATTTCGACGGCCGCTTTGGCCTATGCCTACTTTGAAAAGCTAATACTAAAAGGCAGCTGGAAGGGCAAAGACGGACAAGGACTATCGACTGAATCGACTTCGTCGCCTGTGACCAAAGAGAACCGGAAGTTGATGGCCTGTAGGTTGAAACTATGCTTCCATTTCCACTTGAGCTATCATGGTCTGCTGTAATACTGATAATCTTTTTCTTATAACTTGTTTATTTGTTCGTCCGCTAGGTGTATGTTTGCTGCTGGCCTACAAAGTAAACGAGCCAAAAAGGCCCCCAGGAGAGTTTACGGCGCTCATGAAACAAATGACAAAGCACATGTATGTCAGCGCAAAGGATATCAAGGAGCATGAGTTCCAGGTCTTTGCCCTGCTCGAGTTTAATCTATATCTCCCCCGACAAGAATTCCTACCGCACTTTGAGCAGATCCTCTACCGCCAAGGTCAGTTTGATTGCGTCTTCTTCCGTTCTTGTTTCAGAGTTCATCCGAGTGCTGTTAGTTAACACATGTCGGTTTTGCTCCTCGCCTATCTTTACGTAGACTACATCAATGTGCAGGAATATCTAGGAGAGGACGAATTCTACTCCGTGGCACCACAGCAGCGCAAAGTTGTAGAATAATAAATGACGGCCGCATCAAAGCCATTGAAGTAAACCATTACGGACCTTCGCTTCTCTCTCTCTCTCTCTCTCACAACTGTACAATTTATTAATGCCCTGTTCGCTGTTTGAGAGCTTCAGAATCCATCTGAGTCGTCTTCCTCCTCGTCCATATGAGATACTTTTTCTTCATCGATATCCTGCTCTCCTTCGTCCATGTTTAACGAAACACCGTTATTATCATCACCTGCCTCTGCTTCTGCTTCTGCTTCTCCGTCCTCCTCGTCGTCCTCGTCGCGCTCGACATCCCTGTCTTCGTCCATCTCTTCATCGTCACCCGCACCCTCTGGGGAATTATCTTGGGCATCCCTGGGATTTGCATTAGTGGACGACTTCCTGGCCTTTGAAACTGATTTTGGTCCCTCTGCGGTTGGCTTTCTTTTCTTTGATGCTGATTCTGCCGCAGAGTCATCCTTGTCCTTTGTGGTCTTTGCTGCACCTTCTTTCCGTGATTTCTGAATAGCTTGAAACGCTATTAATATTCACAAAGAGGATATTAATCGTCGATCCCTACTCTGTTGACAGTTGTGGAAACTCATCTGCATCTCAGATTACATTTGAGCTCTTCCTCCAGCCTTGGGATCATTTCTTCTAAATCCAGAGACTCGAGCGCGTTAAGAACATGAGTACCGCTTACGATCTTGTGCCCTGCATTAGAAGCAACCTCATTCGCACTATATCGTTCCAAGCAGATGCATATGTTGTTATATATGCAATAATAGATCCATCAATGGTGAAGAATCATAGATTGCAAGCATGATAGAACATACGCTGATGCGAGGTAGTTGATGAATAAAGTTGTCGATTTAGTCATGGCCACCTTAGCATTCGCTTGGATATTTGTGTTCTCAGGAAGCTAGAACGAATGAGTGCATGTGTAAAGGCGTTGTTAAGTAGCTGTAATCGGCCGTGCGGTCTGGTAGCCTGAGAACCGGATCGCTTGCGGTTCTAACGGCTAACCACACTGGCTCCTAGGGCTACGAGAAGAAAGTACCAATACAGAAAAAGCATACGCACCACTTGCTTCATAATTCGCGTCAAGATAGCCTTGGGTAGTTCGTTGTCCTCGATTGATGTTGACATGGCGATCTCTCTCTGTGTGGTTAGATGTGATGATGGAAAGAAGCCTTGGGCGCAGGGCGATGTCGTTTATCGCGCGCGGGGTGACTGTTCGTCGAATCAAATGAAAGTAAAACATACACAAACAAAAACGCGTCGCGAATGCGAGCTCCATCGTGTTCATCAACCATCGCTGTTTCGGGACGTATAGAAAAGGACCTGTTCATATACAAGTCAGCTCTTCTGGCGACATTTCTCTATACCTCGCTGTTCGTTGTCCGATATTGCTATCCTAATTTGCCAAGGACACAAGGCAGACAACAAGAGACGGGAGCATACATATAACTATATATACCAAGGATGTCTGCCGACGACGACGACCTCTTCCTGGACGACTTTAACTACAGGATTCCGACTTCCCGGGATACCGCAGAACCAGCAACAGATCCCTCTAAATACGTTGAGCATCTCGCACAGGCATGGATCAACGAACGTGCAGCACCAGATATCCTTCAGTATGAGAGATCAGCAATCGATGGTCTTCTTGCCAAGATAGAAGAGCAGGTTAGGGGCGTATTTATCCCTTGTGCTACATGGCTCCCAAAGGCTGGAAGCATTGATCATGCATATTCACATTTTCTATGCTCATTCCTCTTTATTCCAACGCATGTAGACCGCTATCATCGACGAATTGGACGCTGGCAATGATACATCAATGATTATATCAATCCTTTACCAAACGGAACTTGAGCGCGTCAAGTTTGTGTTGAGGAGCTACTTGAGGACGCGGATATCCAAGGTAACCAACTCTGGACGCCATTAGGGCTTGCGAAGTTGAATTTGTTTATTTGCTTATTGTGTGCTTCTTGGCACCTCTTCGGTGCTGACAGATCAATCCGGCTGATTATTACATGTTGTCGTAGATCGAACGGTTCTGCGAGTTCATCCTTGCCGACCCCGCCTCAAAGAAAAGACTTTCCAAAGCAGAAGTTATCTACGGGGAAAAGTAAGTCGCTTGGAGCAAGCGCGGTGTATGGACCAAGGATGCTGCACAGCAATAAAGCCACACATCCTAACGCAGGGTACCTATCCAGCTATTCGAGGGCAACACGACAACACTATCACTCTAGTTTCCTGTCCTCACTGCCTCCCTCGCTGCAAGGTCAAGACGATGCGATCTTTGACAGGAAGCTAAGCATGAGTAAGCGCCTGTTGCCACGAAAGACTGACGACGCACGTACCACTTGAGAGGAATAGATATCAACGTGTTTGTCGCTCCAAAATTTCTGCAATGTAGTATCGCAGCCCAGACTGGACGAGGCAGTCTTTTGCCGCATCATCGAGGACATCGGCGACTTTCAGCTGGATGAGTGAGTGCATGCACACAAATGCTGCTCATGTCGCCCATGCTCTCTATTACAGTCTCACTCATTTTTTATACCTTCTGCTTTCCTATGCCTACTGTCGATAGAGATGAGACAGTCGTGCTGGAGACAGGTCAGATCTACATCTTTAGATACAAAACTGTGCGCATGCTGCTCCAGCGTGGTCAAATAGAGCTCATCTGATGGTACGGGCATACTCCTTTAGCTATCATCGGTGTCAGTTCTAAATAAAATCTGTATTATAGTGCATCAAATGCCTCGCCCCTTGTTTCCTGTAGCAGACCATCTTGCACTGCGTTGTACAGGCCCATGCGATATAGGAAATACGTACAGCATTCATGGGTAGATGCTTTAAGATGTCATGATAACACGCCCAGTACTCGCGTTGTCCTGGCTGTTCTGGTGACCTTGACCCCCGACCCTGGCCGTTGCTTGTTGCATTGGCTGTTAAAGAAGCGTACCCAACTTCTCATCGCTGCCGGTCTCTGCTCAAAAAGGTGTGTGTGTGTGTGTGTGTGTGGGGGGGGGGGGGGGGGGGGGGGGGGGGGGGGGGGGGGGGGGAGATAAAGGGGAACACGGGGGTAGAGCATCCCGCAGGGTGCCATCTCTTCTATCATGCAGTATTAAGCTCTCCATATCCCCTTGACCCCTTTCATTAGTTTTTACCGTCCTTCTTGATCGGGATCTTTGGTGGCCCCTTCTCAGCTCGCTTTTCTTAATTCCTTAAGCTACCCTCTTTTTCTTGCCGTCTCTCTCTCTTTCTCTCCCTCTTTCTGTCTCTCCCTCTTCCTGTCTCTCTATTCTCTGCTCTCTGCTCTTTGCTCTGCTGCAATTTCTGCTTTCAAAAAGCCAGAGGCGATCATATCAAGACTGGAAATGTGCCTATTCTTGAAGAGTACCTCGCAGCCGTCTTGGCAGTCTCTGCTTTGCCTCCTCACAGTTTATTCAAGGAACCGGTGCATGCTTTCCGGATTATTTACTGTTTCAATATACCCAACGCTGACATGGATCCAATTGCAACTGACCAGCTCGACAACAATACTCTCGGGTAATGAGAAGCATTTGATAACGATTTTTTGCGATAATCTTTCCTAGGAGGAAGACAACTAACCTCCAAGGGACTTCACACCGTTCTATCCCCACAAAGCACGGGCAACCAAGCAGTATTCATAGCAAAGGTTCTCGCTATCACTGCAGCTTCCATACTTCTATTGGCGGTCATCTGTTGTATCTATTCCGGAGCTGCAAGAAGACAAGCACGCCTTGAGCACGCAGCCCTACAGGGTCGATCCTCTGTAGGCAATGAAAATGAGGCACATGAAGCGGGAAGACGCACTCCAGACGCAGCTCCGGCCTATTCCACCACATCGCCCCTAGGCCCTCTAAGTCCAGAGATTGTTAATGCCATTAGTAGCGCCTCGGTCGAGCGCAGACAAAGCATTGTAACATCCATATTGTCCTCCTCGCGGTCACAGCGATATAGATTAGATACTTCGTCCATGGACCTCAGAGTTGGCACTGCTCAATCTTCCATGATCTCCTCGATCGAGGAAGTGCCTCCGATACACTCTCTTGGCACCTCGCCGCGCTCATCCCTAAACAGCGACTGGCCCTACGAAGACATTGCAGGACAGGGACGCGTTCGCGGGATCGATGAACCGCTCTGGGTCACTCGAGAGTCGCACGATATAGAGGCGGACTCGATAGCGCACATGCACCAGGCGCCGCCTTCGTACGACCCTTCATGGTGGACAGCATGGCATGCACATCATCACCACACAATCCAAAACCGATATCGACCGCCTTTGGGACAGGAAGCAGGACAGCCTCTAAGCAGGAGTCAGCAGCTTGTATTGACTGCATCTCATCGACGTACCGAATCTCTTAGTAGCCCTTTGGGAGGAAACCCTCTACAGCTCTCTCTGGCATATCGTCGAGGACTGCTCAGGCGTGCAGCATGGCCTGCTTCTGGTCGATCTCTCTCTTGGACAGGAGAACCCATTGCACACAGCTACACCCCCACTAGGATGTCCTTTCATACATCCTCTGATAACTCTAATCAGCTTGAGGCAGTTTCCAGTCATTCAGTGGAAGATTCATAGCCTAAAGCCGCCACAATCCATCTCGAGCAGTAATAAAAAGATCTTTTGCATTTGCGAACTTGAATAAATTGTTATCAAAAGTATAGATAGAAAGCGCCGTGTGTCCTTTTAATCATGCCAGAATGAAGTGGGTACCAAAATAGTGTTGAGGACAAAGTATAGAGTATTCGAGAGGACAGAATACTGAACTACTGAGCAGGAGCAGTCGTGATCGCATCTGTGCTGGTGCCAGCGGTTGTGCCCACGTTAGGTTTGACATAGGGCGAGGCAGCCGCGGATCTGGGAGAACCTATCTTGTTCGACCTAGCCAATTCTCGTTTTCCTCAAAGGCAACGGTTCTGTCGTCAGTGATCGGAAGAGCGCCAGGATGAGCTGGCTGAGTCGTGTTGACCTCGATGCTTGGTTCAGGAACCATGCCCTCCTCGGTCGACGCTCTTGCCGGCATGTTGATTCCTGTAATGGTTCGTACTGCTACGGCCCCGACTTTATAAATTGTCGTAACCCTTTTCATGGTAGCCGTTGCTGTATAGATCGCTTACATGCGCATCCCTGTTCCTTCGCTTTCCTCCACCAAGTGTACTCAGCTGGTGGCGCTTGGTGGTGAGGGACGTTCAAGTGGTCGCTGCTGCCGTACTGACTACCCCAGTAGTTACCGTATTGACTGCTGCGGCTGTGGCCTCCATATAGTCCATAGCTGCTGTTGACGGAACGAACGGCGTTTACGGGTGTCCATGCTCGCTGACAACACAAATAGAGCCGCTATATACCCGGTAAGGCATAACGGAGGTGCGCAGAAGAAATACTGTAGTTTTCGAGGAATCCAGGAATATGCCCAGACCTAGCTTGAACATGCATCCGCCTAGACTCGCAGATGTAGAGTGAGGGGATTTTTGTGCTTTAGAAAAACTTTGTCCAGACTCACTACTGGCGGAACGAACACGCAGCTCGCCTTGCCGATGAGGACAGTAGCAAAGACAGCTATGGGGGTGCCAAGGAACAGCGAAAGGAAGACGCCAATAACTGCAGCACCAGCCATGAAGAAGATACGCCCGACGGCATTGTGGATCTGTCCACCTTCTCTTCAACCCAAAATGTACACTCCAACCTAGTCATGTTGCCTAATGACTACATAAGACCATTCATTGCTCTTGTTTCCGGCGCCGTTGCCTCCCGCGCCTTCCATGATCCGCCGGTCATAACTATTTATGATCATGAGGACCACACTAATAAGAAGACCGGCAGCAATGCAGACTGCAACATAGATCAAATACAGTCGGATCAGAGATGGCTAGGCTCAATATTCAAGAGGATAGCGTATGCAGCGATGCAAACTCACTTCGTTGGACAAGTGACGATCTATACAGATATAGCAGGACAAAAAAACAGCAGAAATACCTCCACCCACAAAACCTGTCAAGAACACCAAGAACCTAAGAAGGCGGAATCCGCAGAGTCCAAGCACCAGTCCCACTGCCAGTAGTACTCCCCCCAGAGATGGTCCGCTTCCAACCCAGTGGGGCCTGGATGCGGTCGTAGTTGTTCGAGAAAAAGCCTGAAGTGCTGGACGAATCGTAACGGTATCAGGGTCAAATGACGACGTGGCCATATCACCTTGGAGCTACGGTGGAGTTCCATTGTCAGCTTTACTCATTTGAACGCTCTCTAAAGGCGCTGCCTTCAAGCTAACGTGTAGTTCCTGAAGAGCAAAACTCGAGGCAGAACGCTTCTTCTTCATGTGGATCAAGTCAGCAGAGTCTATATTGCTGGTAGCCTATGAGAAAACAGGGCTGAGCACAGATGTACTAATGACAGGGGTTAAGACGAATGCAATATGCGTGGATGGAGAATGATGCGCTGAGAAGGAATTGTTTTATCTTATGAACTTGAAGAATGAAATGGAATAAAGAGAGAGTGAGAGAAGTGAGAGACAAGGAAAATAGATGTGTAGGTATTCAAGGCTCTCGTCGGTCAAAACCATTGTCGTTGTCATCATCATTAACACTCTTTTTTGTCCGGGAGCAGCCTCTGGTCTCAGGAGCTACCTTAATAAAGTCATGGTTACAGCGCCACGATGCTCGATTCCCCCTATGAGATAGTCTTAGGTGAAGCAGCGTAATTTGTTTCCGTTCCTGTGTAACATGGTCTGTGCATTCCAGCAACACATTACTATGTGATATATATCCATGTTACTCATTTTATTATTGTGGGGGATTGATTCTCAAGGGTAACAGAACTGTAGACAAATTGTAGAGAAAGAGAGAAAGAACTCTGGCATGGTTGCGCAATGCCGTCTAAGGAAGGACCACCATGCCTGTGCCTGTGCCGCCGACCTGCGAGATGTCGCAGATTGTGCAGAGGTTGCCCTGGAACTCTGGCTTGAAGTGGCCGCGACAGTACGGGCACTGCACGCTGGGCGACCCGCGGTAGATGGGCGTGTACGAGATGCCGCACACAACAAACGAGTTGTACTATATCATGAGCAAAAAACGAAACCGGGATCATGCAGTGGTTAGCACAAGGAAACGAAAGAGCTCCATTCCATTGCCTTGAAAAAGGCACCGCCATCCGCATATTCTTCCTGACTTGTATATGTTACCTGGTCGTAGTCCAGCTGGATCTCGTCCCGTGGGTTGCGCTCAGCAACTTGCTGGATCTGCCGTGCTAGCGTCGCTGCCTGCCCAGGAGGAGCCAGCTCCAACAGGCGACGTGCAAACGTCTGTGCAGACTGCAGGTTCTTGTGCTTGTAACAGGCCGTCATGGCCGTGCGTAAGCTAATGATCATGTGCCTAGGCTGGAGCTGGACCCCTGTGAAGTACGCCGCGAGCTCCAGCATCCTCTTGACGCCTGCCGCCGACCCATCGTTCTGCACCTCACGGCGACTCAGCTCAATGCTCAGTCCGAGGATGTATTCACGGCAGACACCCACCAATTGAAGCACCTATGTGGAACAAACGGGGCACACAAAACAACCAGCACGTCGCCTATTAGTTTCTTAATCGCTCATACCTGCAACACATCATGCCCTCGTGCGTCCTTTATAGATCCCTGCCATACCTCCTCTGCCTCTGATGCTTGGGTGACCACTGTCAACAGCAGCGAATGCAGGATTCCTCTGAACAATGTGCACGCCTCTGTAAGCTTGTTCGATGTCGTCGCCTTGTATGCGTCCTGCAGCTCCTTGCTGATCAGCGACTGGAAACTCTTGACCAGCACAGGCAGTGCCTTTCTCTGGTCGGTCTCTGCAGGGTTGCGCCGCACTGGCAGCATGATCGAGGGCATCCCTTCGTTTCCTGTGACGATCGCACGGCTGGCTTGGAAGATGGACAGGAAGTGGTCCTTCAGCGGCTCAAAGTTGACAGCACCAACCTGGCGGTTCAGCAGCTGGTGACATACGCGACAAGAAAAGAAGAAAGAAGAAGGAAGGAAGAAAGAGGAAAGAAAGAAGAAAGAAGAAAGAAGAAAGAAGAAAGAAGAAAGAAGAAAGAAAAAAGAAGAAAGGGATCAGCTGGGAGCCATCAAACATGGCCGCATTAGCTTTCATATAGCAACGCTTCCCATCACCGTACCTGCATCGCTGACTCAAACGCGCCTGCTGCGACATGATCCGCAGCCAAGGGCGAGTTCTGGCACCAGATCTCAGCCTCACTCTGGCCTGCAACTGGAATCGTCAGCCCGCTGTCCTCTGCAACAATCGCCCCTGTCTCTGCATGGAGCTCTGCTGCAAGGTCTGCGTCCAGATCCCATCCACCATCGCCGTCCATGTCCAGTCCATCGTTGGCCATAGGAGCCAGTGAAGTTCCGTTATGACCCGCCGATGGGACACTGAACTCGTCATCCATGCCCCACTGATCCGCCTGAGCCTCGGGCTCCGATGCAGCGATCGGCTCTGGCGCTGCAACCCCCTCCATGTCTCCAGAGAAAACGCTCTCAAAGTAGCTGCGCGAGACCGCTAGCTGGGGCCAGTTCGAGTCGTGCACTTGCATCAAAGGTCTCGGCGGCACCAGCAGCGTGCCCTGGCTAGGCAGATCTGCAACGTCCTCAGGGGTAAGTCCAGCACTCTCGAGGATCTCGTCTGCAATCTCGTCCATGCCATGTGTCCTTGCAGTCAGATATGCCAACGGTGCTAGTCATAGGCACAACACAGATGTCGAACAGTACGAAATAAACAGCTGTCAGTCTTTGCCCATAGCCTTCCCAGTCACTCCTGTTCAGAAGAGCAAAAATGAAAATAAAAAATACAGAATACATGGCATGCCAGGCAACCACCGAAGCACTGCCCATTAGCTGCTCGCAAACCCATGACTCACCTTGACCAACCTCCCGCAAAAGACGGACGCGCTCCTCCACATTGCCCAGGAAAAGCGAGTTGTGGAACCGCGACATGGCATCGCCTCGCTTCTCTGCAATCATCAACATCCTGGACAGGTTGTTGGCACTGCCCGTCGCCAAGTAGAGGAACGAGAGCCGGTCAAAGTTCCTGACTCTTTGGTAGCACAGCTCCACAATCTGGTGGTTGCCCTGACGGAGCGCCTCCTGTGCTAGCTTGTTCCAGTACTCGTCCTTGTTCATCGCCTTGGCAGTCTCCAGTCCGACCTCCAGGTTGCCACACTCCAGCGCAAGCTCGAACCGCGTCTTGTCTTCACGCACAAAGTGGAGTGCAATCTCAGGGTATCCCTTCTTCTGCAAGTACGCAATAATCGACTGTCCCACCAGGTTGGAGTTACGAATGATCTGCAGAACCTCGTCATAGTTGCGCTTCGTCAGCGCCAGCTTGAACCGGTACTCGGTCGGGTCGATCGCAATCGTGCGCGTCTTGCCGTCCCGATCCAGACAGTACACATTCTTGCCTCGGATCCGTGTCAGGTAGATGGGCTGGTCAAGGGTGCGGATGATGCCATTGTCCCTAGAAAGAAATTAAGCACACAAATGAACAGTGTCAGCTAGTCTCACACATGGATTCGCATTTCATGGCCCACCCGTAATCCATAGCAGCGCCGCCAACCTACCCCTGAGGAAGTGCGTATTTGATGTGGTTCAGCGTCGAGTAGATCAGGATCCCGCTCTCGTCCCACGCCGCGCTCTTGATGCGGATCGTCTCGTGGATAAGACACGTCTGCTCCAGCGACTTGGTGGCAATCGTGATCGTGTGCTTGCTGAGAAGCGCAACATAGGCCATGTCCGCCGACCACACCACATACTTGACCGGGGGCGTCGTCACCTCGGAAATGGTCCTGCGCTGCTGGATATCGTACAGGATCACAGAGGTAGGCGTGCTGAGCAAGAGCTGTCCCGTGCCCGCATAAAAGATCTCGTTCACCACATTCGGGGTCTTGAACGACTTGGTGCTGTTGTTCTGCAGATCTCGGATCGTGATTGTCTGGTTCGCCTTCTCCAGCACTGCAAAGCGGTTGCGCGCAATAAAGATCGCCGAATTGCCTGAGCCACGCTTGCCGTCGCCCGTAGGCTCCCGAGCATCGCCCCCAATCTCCTTGGGAAGACTGTACAGCTCATACGTGCCTCCATCAGCCGTCGACGTGACCAACACCGCGCGTTCTGCCGGGTTGTACGACAGCGCCCTCGGCTGCACAAATTGCGATCCTGTCCTGCGCACAGAGAGAACAGCCGTGTCCTGAGAGTTGGAATAGTCGTGCACGCGGAGGTACTTGTCCTTGATGTAGTACAGGCTGTTCTGGTGCACAGCATACGCTGGCCGCTCTCTCTCCAATTTGAACACAATCAGCCCATTGTCGTGACCTGGGCATAGCGTTTCAGCACAAGAACACACCAAGACAGTTAGGACCCAGTCACTCCATCCCACGTGCATGCGAATACCTATCATGCACAACAACATGCAGTCTGATCAGCGCCGATATACATACCGGCTGCAAACAAGTTAAGCTCAGGATGGGCCGTCAGCGCCCAGAATCGGTCGTGCTCGCGTCGGAAGGTCTGAACCGCTGTGCGCTTGGACATGTCCCACACCCGGATGCACTTGTCCTCGGCAACAGAAATAATGAGCTCCTGCCGGTGATGGAAGATCGCGCACGATACGTTGTTTGTATGGCCTCTGCAGGTGTCAACCTCCCAAGCCTTGGTTTCTACAGAGATTCAGGCCGATTAGCAGAGGCAAGAGCAAACGTCCGTATTAACATGTGCATGTGCATCATCTCCTGTCGTTGCTGGAGAAAGAAGAAAGAAGGAAAGGGAGGAGCAGGAAAGCACCCTTGCACATCGCCATTAATTGCCATCAATTACCATTCATCCTCCACAGCTTGACTTGGCGATCGTCGCCGGCAGACACAATCAGCGGCAGGGTAGGGTGGAATGTCGCCCAGTTGACGCTGCGGTCGTGGCCCTCGAGAACGTACTTTACAATAGCATCCGTGCTTCCAAAGATGTCCGCCTGCTGTGAGGCACGATGCGCGCTCTCGTCGTACGCAACCGTCCCTGGCGCCGCGTTCTTCTTTCGCAGTCCTGTTAGAGTCGTGGCAACAAAGAGGCAGAGTAACAAACGACGTGTTAGAACGAGAATGGCAACAGCCGTTATAGCAGCAACTATTCCCACATAGTCATCCAGCGATATTGGCGCCTATTGTCAATAATCCCCCATCCTCTCTCCCCCCTCCCTTCCGCTTATCACCCTTTATCGCCTCCACATAACCGCTTGCAAGACTTGCCTGAGATGTCCCAGACACGCACGGTCTGGTCCAGCGACGCCGACACAATAAGATCCTCCTTGGGGTGGAACTGCGCGCTCATCACATAGTGGTTGTGTCCGGTCAGGATGGCGATGCAGTTGCGCGACTGCCAGTTCCAGATGCGGATCGTCTGGTCGTCTGAGCAACTCAGGATCCAGGGGTATTCGTGGTGGAAGTACACGGTGCGGACATAGTCCAGATGGCCCGTCAACGTAAACTGGCAGCGACGCGTCTTGTAGTTCCACACCTTGATCTTGTAGTCGTCTCCTGCCGATACAAACAGTGGCTGCGACGGATGGAACGCGATTCCTCGGACGGGACCTGACAAAACAAGCGGCACAAACAGAGGAGCGATCAGAAAGAGCACCATGTCGGTCATCTGCACCCGGCCACCATCTCTAGCTTCCATGTGCTGCACATACCATCGTGTTCATCAAAGCGCTCCAAGAGGGTGCCCATCCTGTAGTCCCACAGCTGGATCGAGCCGTTGTGGAGGGCTGCAAGGATCCATGGTCGCTTTGGATGAAAGGCCACGCCCTTGACGCGATTGCTTTTGGACTCGAACTATCATCGGAGTCGTTGTGTCCAGGATGTTAGTACAGGCATTGCCAAGTGATGGCATGGGTTCGTCTTGAAGCGACCCGCAGCGAAGAACCAGACAGCGAGCGATACCTTTGTGAGCATCTGCATTTTGACTGAGATGGCGAATTGGTCGTGAAGGGTGTTGGGATGAGACGCGCTTCAGCAGGATCAGTTTCCTCGTACGGATGGCAATGATGAAAGATGAGAACAGCAGAAGAAAGCAATAAAAAAAAGGAAGAAAAAGAAAAAGAAAGAGCGCCGTCGGAAAAGAATAAAGCTGAGGATGCGGGGAATGATAAGGAATGGGAGTAGGGGGGATGAGAAGCGGAGGATGAGGATGAGGATGAGGATGAGGGCAAACGGTCGTGGCTCCACCCCCCCCAGGGCCCTTGAACCGTGTTGGAGATCATTTTTGCCACGTCACTTAAATTAAAGTGGCTCTCCTCTAGTGCATGTCATCCTCTTCGCTCCCTAGCTGCACGAGCCGGGGCTTTCGGAGCCAAGTTCATCCTAGTTCATTCTCGGTGATATAATATTACGCACAGAACAACGCCTGTAAAAAAAGAGTCCCCGGACATTACTTCACCGCTTCTGCTTTGCCATCTCTCCTTTCCTCCACTCGACTTTCCCTGGCTCTATTCATTCGTAAGACAACACTCCTCTTAATCTAATCTGCTGCCACTTCTCCATGACCATCCCACTTGTTCCATTCCGCGCCTGGGTCAAGGACCACGGTGTCTCCTCCTCTCTTGTCCCGAAAGAATCCAGGGGCAAGGGCACCGGCCTCTTTATTGACCATGACCAAGATCCCCAGCATGTAGAGGGGTCCGACCAGGGCGAACTGCTCTTCATACCGCGTCCGCTCCTCCTCTCCCGATCGCGTGTCCTTCAGCTGCAGTCCTTGCCCCTTCAACGGACATTCGAGGCCATTGGCCTTGATAACCTCACCGAGAGACTGGCCCTCATCCTCTTCCTGGTCTTCCGCAGGCTCACCCTGCAGCATAAGGAATGTGATCATGAGACTGCGTATGCCAACGGTTCGTCTGATGAGTCTGATGCCGATCCAATGAATCAGATATCCTTTTTTGATCCGTACATCGCCATACTTCCAGACATCTCTACTCCCGTAACATTGGACCCAGAATTGGTCCGTGGCTACCTCGCAGGCACGCTGTTACTGGACTCTGTATGCGCCAAACGGTCAAAGCTCGAGTCCGAGTTTGAGCTTCTGAGCGGCAATCTGGATGTGTTTGAAGACTGGCCTGTCCATCCTTCACTCGATAACTATATTTGGGCTGATGCGACCTTTTGGTCCCGCGTCCTGTCCTTCGGGACCCAGCTGCGCCAAGATCAGGACAGCAAGGAGCCGGAGAACAATCCACCCGAGGACCTGCACATGGTCCCCTTTCTAGACTTTGCTAACCACGCAACGGAGCCTAACATTCGATGGGAGGTAGATGCGGATGGACTTCGCGCTTGGGCCAAGCCTTCGTTCATGGATCAGGTCAATGGCGACGAGCAATCTCAGAGCAAGAGCCATGAGCAGGAAGCCTTTTTATCCTACGGCAGCAAACCCAACATGGAACTGCTGTATGTATTCATCGTGTCGTTTATAAACTTGTTATCTTCAGTAAATCGCAACAATCGCAACTCCTGACCGATAGGGGCTTAATATCTATGCGTTTTTTGGTTAGATTCCTCTATGGGTTCACGCTACAGGACAACCCGACGCAATTCTTGACACTGCCGATGCCAATGGACGAAGATGACCCCTATTACATGCCCAAGGCACACACGTTGATGAGGCTGGGTATTCCTCCGAGGATAGCCATATACTTGGACACGAATGATGGACCCGAGGACCTGGTGAAGCTCTGTGACGGTCTATGGATCACACAAGAGTCTCAGTATCTGCTTTGGATCTACTCACTCAACGAAGAGGACGGTCTCGGGGCATTGATCGAGGAACCAACATTCAAGGTCTGTTTACCGGACAAGGCTCAAGACATCGACAATATGATAAAGGAGGACGAAATGATGGAGGAAGCGGATATAATTGATGAGGACACCGTCGGTCGTCTTTTATTGACGGTTCAGGATACCAGAATTGTTTCGAAGGAATTGCTTCATATGACGATACCAAAGCTGGAGATCTATCCGGTACTGATCCTGCGATCATTAGTGCTTGTGGCTACGCAGATCGAGATCTATATTACGCGGATCATGGAAACAGGCGACAAGGTCCAGAAGGTCTTAGATGCAGAGATCGTGAGTGCTATTAACTACGACATTGGGTCGCCGTCTGATGCCGGATCGATCTCTTCTTCAAAGGATACTGAGGTACCAGCGGCGAAACTGCGACGCAATACCAACGTTGGCGAATGTTTGATACCAACACTGCTTGAGCCGGACCATGAACACCCCATCACAACTCGCCAGGTCGAGGCCGAGGCCCTAGTTTTGCACCTGGCATCGACCATGAAGAGCTATCGGAACGAGGAGATGAGCCTACTGGTCCACATTGGTAATATTCTCGGAGAAGCACAGACACGCGCTCTGGAAGAGAGCGAGTTTATCCAGGCATACCTGTCGCGCATGCAGAACGATGAGGCGAAAGCAGAGGCCTTAGACAAAGAGTAGAACTATTGATTTGACAGCCTGTACTATATTATAACATAACGCACTATACTATAACATACTCTACAATAGCAATGTATCGTTCTTGTAGAATAAACGCGATGCATGTAGTATAGTACCCCTTGCTTGAACAGTATGGATACGGAGCCCTGGACTGCATGGTTGGTTACATTCGCGTTTCCGCCTACCAAGATGCTCAGTTCGCACGTGACGACTCGCTCCTCCTCCACATCCACAGCACCCAAGTCAAGTGCACTCGCTATTGTTTCCTTCATTTCTCATCCAAACAACCATGGCATCGAAGCAGGACGACAACTTTGACCTCTACGACGATCCGTATGTGGCCTCGGGGGGGAACGGTGGCTCTGATCCCTATGCCGAGGACGACGATGACTACTACCACGGTAGTCATAGAAGCGATCGTGGGCGTGGTGGATATGATGACGCGGCAGGCAACGAGGGTGAGCGATCCCGATTCCAGAGCAACCGAGATACCTCTGACAGCAGGCCCCGCGATCAGGTCGACGATCATACAGTCTATGGGCACCAAAAGAGCCAGTACCAGTCTGGGGGGGATGGCCAGGACGCTTCCGATTCCGCGGGCGGATATGATCCAGCACAGCCATACCATCAACAGCGGGATTCTCCTTTCCAAAAACAACAGCACCAACAGCAATCACAGCAGCAAAGCTCGTCGCAATACTCACGACCCTCTCAGCAGGGATCGTCGCATTATAATTCAGAAGGGGGCTCGTACAATCAGCAGCCCCGCCAACAGCAGCAGGCATCCCTGCAACAGCAGCAACAACAAAACACACAGTCGCAGTCTTCTTCCTCTAGTGGTCGTGATCATGGGTAAGATCTTCTTTGTATGGTTATTGTTTGTTGATCACAAGTCGATATGTGGATGACTTCAGGACTGGTGCATGATCTGTACAATTGCAGTTGGGGTCTCTGCGTGGCCACCAGGCCCAACGGATTAGGGCCTGCCTCCCTTTGTCCTTTGCGGCTGAACCAGGAAAAAGAATCCATATGGGAGGCGACCTTTGCTATCGCTTTCCCTCGCACTGCTCTATTTCGCAGCGTACATGCTCCCCACCTCGCTCGATATGCGACAGTCAATCTAGGCATAGCAACATATAAGTATATGAGTATATGAGTATATACAGCCTTCAGTTTGATCCATTCAAAAGAAGAAGAAGAAAAAAGACATCTAAGCACAAAGACAGAGACAGAAGCAGCAGAGATAAGATAGGTCGTGTAGAGCTATACACACATATCCCAATGAAGTCTTGTTTCTACTGATGTATCTAATCCTCTCCTCTCCTTCCTTCCCACCTTCACTTTTCTTCATTATGCTCTATGCGGCCTCAATCATACTGTTGCTTGAAACGCTGTGGATGCTTACGTCTATTGCCGCCTCTATGCTTTTTCTCTACCACTCCACTTTCTTTTCGATATTTATCGGGCCAACTTTGCTTTCTTGATATATCTTTATGAACCCTCCCATAAACCCCTCTTGGCTTTACAAAACATTTGCATAAATCTAGAAAAATGTTTATTGGTGGCCTGAACTGGGAAACGACGGATGGTAAGTTATTGTAATACGTTGGCCCCATTAGACAAGAGCTACCTGTATTGGAGACATTTATTTATTTTACCGTTTTATCTTTGTTATATGACTGATTTCTTTAGAGAGCTTGAAGGCCTACTTTTCACAATATGGAGAGCTGACGGATTGCATGGTGATGAAGGACCCGGTGACGAACAAATCAAGAGGATTTGGCTTCTTGACCTTTGTGGATCCCAAGAACGTCGACGCTGTTTTGAAGGAAGACCACCATTTGGACGGCAAGATGGTATGCTTTGTTTTATATAATGTGTTTGTTACACTGCTGTGGTTCTTTGCATGTCAAGCGCACTTATTGACGGGTTTGACCCACTGCTATTCTTTCTTATTGTTGCCATAGATCGATCCCAAACGTGCGATTCCTCGCGAGGAACAGGAAAAGACGGAGAAGATCTTTGTCGGCGGAATCGCTGCGGACGTGACAGAGGAGGAGTTTGCCAATTATTTTTCTCAGTTTGGACATGTCCTCGACGCGACCTTGATGCTCGATCGGGCAACAGGACGTCCTCGAGGCTTCGGTTTTATCACATTTGAGTCCGATCGGGGCGTGGAAGCTGCATTGAGCAGACGTGATCTCGCACTTCATGATAAGACGGTAAGTTAGATGCCTTGTCTGCAACAGATGTTATTCGAGTTTTTGTCACAGACTTGGATTAGGCGCCTTGAATTTAATGATCCCTGTAACTGCATTCTGCTGATAGATTGAAGTCAAGCGAGCCCAGCCCAAGCATCGTACTGATTCGAGAAATACTGGTGGTAGTGGTGGTACTGGTGGTGCTGGTGGCGGTGGTGGCTACGGTGGGGGTGGATATGGCGGTGGACAAGGTGGCTACGGAGGATTTGGAGGCGGTCAAGGCGGTTACGGAGCCAACATGGGAGGAGGCGGACGAAACTTTGGCATGGACTCTATGGGCGGCATGATGGGTGGCGCCGGCTTTGGTGGCGGCTATGGTGGTGGCGCTGGGGTCGGAGCGGATCCATATCAAGCCATGGGTGCGTATGCAGCAGCCGCCGCCAGATTTGGGGCGAATCCTGCAGCGGCAGCGGCGGCAGCAGCTTTGGCACAACGGTATCGTATGGCTGCGGCCGCTGCTGCTGCTGCGTATGCAGGCAACAATGGGACAGGAGGTGGTCCACAGGGTCCTGGCATGGGCGGCAACGCAGGCGGAGGAGGAGGAGGAGGAGGAGGATATGATCCCACAGTGGCGATGTCAGCATTTTATCGCCAGCCGTTTGGGTACGGTGGTGGCGGCAGCAGCGGTGGACAGCAAGGTGGTGGTCAGTCAAGCTTTGGATCGAACAACAGCGGTGGGTACGGCGACCAGGAATCCGGCGGCGGTGGGCAGTCTTCCCAAAGATCGGGCTACAGCACTGGGGGATATGAATCCAGGGGCGGTGGCGGAGGAGGAAGTTATGGCGCAAACCGCAACTCTAGCGGAGGACGCCAGGGCGGCTCCACCAGCGGATCTAGCAGCGGATCTGCTGGACCCGTGCGCGGAGGCACCAGTGGCGGTAGCGGGCCATCGTCCGCAGGAGGTCACGGACGAGGCGGTGGCTCATATCATCCCTACCAGCGCTGAGCGGGAACAACTTTCAGACAGACATGCCTTACGGGGTATGATGCACCATTAGAACCACCGACATTATGAAATAAACAAGAACCAATGCCAAAGAGCTCTGTATAACCAGATTACGAGAGTGTTGTTGTATTGATGCTGATGCGAGTTGACTATTGTTACAAGGGTGCTGCTGTGAAAAATGTGATGTTTGTTTTCCTGTTTGCCACCGCCTTTTCATGCCATCAAGATGATGTCCTCTATGCTACGGTAGCTCCACATCCGATACTAGTACCCCAAGGTCAAGCTGCTGTTCGGCGGCCTGTGGATGTCAGTCGTTAAAGAACATACATCCTTTGCTTTCCTTCATATCTCTTTCTCTACCGCATGCCTTTTCCTCGCCGTATCCTGTCTATGTGCCACCCTGCCTGTGGTGAGTAAGATGGTTGTAAAAAAAAAAAAAAAAAAAAAAGCAGCCCCTTCCATGTACTCAGTCGTTTTTGTAGAGCCTCTGTTCGTAAATGTAGTTGACTACCGCCGTTGGTAAAAGATACTTGATGGACATGCCTCTGCGAATAAACAGCCTAGTTTCATCAAAGGAGTTAGAATATGGAATATGGAATATTAGTTTAAGCAATAAAAAGGTGAGCTAATGGGCACGATTGAAGTTCAGAGTTCCTGAACATTACCTGATCTTGGTTGAGCTGATGTCGTTGTAGATGAGCTGCTTGATCACAAAGACGTTGTGTCGATGCTTGTACAGGACATCATGCGACAGCAAGAACTCGTAGACATCCGAGCCGGTCCTTTCCAGGATCAGACATCCGTACTTTCCAATGATATGATGGAGCTACATCGCATAAAAGTATAGTCAACATATTTTGGTCAGTATTCGTAGGGATGTCTCTAGAACCTGAGCGCTAAACAAGATCCTCAGGGGCAACTTGACTCACATCTGCTGTGGCCCAGACATCTGGTGCTGCGAATGACTGCACCAGATCTCCACCGGCAAGAAGCATGATCCTGATGGGCTTGTATTGGCCTGTCAATAGCATCAGCCGTCATCACGGCAGCAAGGATTAGCTCATGCGTCCTACTAATTCGATAATAAAAGTTTCTCCTATCGTACGATCGTACAGTAGAGCATACCGTTCTCCAGTCGAATGCCGCCCTCTCCATCGGCGCCATTGAGCTCGTTTTGAAAATGATCCAGGACAATGGCAGTCCTCTGATAGCTGGTCTGTAGACTCTCCCAGCTGTCAACCATCAGCCATGTACTCGACTTTTCCACGGCTAATTCGCACATGCGAACTCTGTGTCTTGCTTCTGCCAGTCCCTGTTTTTGGTAGAAATCAGAAACGGGCGAAAAGTAGCCGCCTAAAATCTCAAAGTTGGTGTTTTCCTGAATATAATCCCTGGCCATTTCTAATGATAGAGATGGTAACGGACGTTTGATATCAGTTCACGATGTCCTCAAGTGCTATAGTTTCTTCTTGATCGCATCAGGCGACCGCTACCAGTCATCTGAAAAAGACGAAGAAGGAAAAAAAAAAAAAAAAAAAAAAAAAAAAGCCGATTGCTTACCGAACATTCGCAGGTGAAGGTAGGTGATTGGAGAAAACGATCCGCATGCTACGATGACCAGGGGTGTCTTGGACTCATCTATAATTATTATTATAATTATTATTATTATTATTATTGAACAGGAATGCGCAAGAGAGTGGAAAGTGAGAAACTCTGCCAGGCGGGGATCATCCACGGATATGGGATCTTGAAAGACGCAACCGATGTGATCAAATGGCATCAGTAGACGGCCCAATGGCGTGTTTCGTCTTTGCAACTGAAGTTCGGTCAGGCTGCGCACAAGGAAGGTAAGGCACATACCCTGCATCTGCTCGGGGATCCGCTCCCGGGGAAAGGTATATTTGGACGCGTCAAAGAGCTCGGTCGATCCATAAGCCTCAGTGTGTTGCCGATCTGAAGAACTGTTGCGAGAGGGAGATAAAAAAGAGTTTGAAGGTTATTAGTCATAGGCCTGGCGATTAAAAAAATCCCCAACCCACCATATCGCCCCAGCCATGGACCACTGTGAATTCAAACGGCTCCCTTTGGGGAGGAGTAGACAGAGGTGTCAGAGTCAATTGGACAGCACGACGATGACACGAATATCCTCATGCGGATAATGCCATGGATCAATCGGACAGCGATATGCAAGTGCTTTAAGCTGACGTGCGGAGTGTTGAAGGAATGGACGTGCCTGTTTAAATTCCAGATGTTATCGTCGAGTGGCATAGGAGGAGGCATCTTGGAGGGCTTTGTGCGGGAAGGAATGGTGGGTGGTGATGGTGGAGAGTCGGGAGGAGGGTGTATGGGCAGTGGGCTATGAATGGGAGGTATTGATGGGGCAAGGAAGGAAGAAGGGAATGGGCTGATGAAGGGAAGGGGAAAAGAGTGTGCGGTCAGTCCCTGTGGGTGCGGTCGGACTTTGTTTATTTGCTTTTTGTGCTTTTCAGTTCAGTGGCGGCAAAGGAGGGGAGGAGGGGCGAAGTGGCCACAGGAGGGGATCGTATGGGGCCAGAGGATGAGATTACCCCGAAGGAGAAAGCAGATGACGAAAAGATAGAGAGAAGGAGGTGGCGGCTGGGAGGTTGATGAGAGTGGGCGAGGATGGATGAGCAGCGGGATCCAGAAGACCGGGGCGGGGGATCCATTGACTCGTCCTATCTTATCTCACACACGACCAATTGGCCAATGGAATTTCGTCTTTCTGAGCGAGTGCGGGACAGGCACACACGCCACGCGCAGACACACGCGGTGGAGCAGACTTGCTTCGCCGTGGGTGGATATCGAATGGACGAATGATGTCCATCCGCAATGCTCCGCAGGACACCCACGCTCTCTCTTAGACCCACTCTCACCCACCTTTCAGTTCCTTCCCCATTCCGTCTGCCGCCGTCCTCATCGTCATGCGAGGACAAGCTCCCTTTCTCTTTCTCTCTCTATCTGTCTCTATATCTCATCCCCTTCTTACGCGCTCCCTCCTTATCTTATTCCCCTACGCTTTCTTCACGTACTACTCTTTCCTCTCACACTGCTTTTATTTGCGCTCTTGTTGTAGACGCGTCAAAGGAGCGTTGGTTGGTCTTCATACGCATATCGATTGATATTTACGTCTTCTCTTTATGTACCCTGTTCATGGCGACAGCTAACAAAGCCGTCATCACTCTTCCTTTTTTTTTTTTTTTTTTTTTTTTTGTTGTTGCGTGCGTAATTGCATAGTTGCGTAGTTGCGTAGTTGCGTAGTTGCGTAGTTTTCTCGTTTCGTAGTTTCGTAGTTTCGTCTTCATGCGGTCAAGTCC